>NC_091061.1:131357195-131657195 GCF_000393655.2 Nicotiana sylvestris
ACGAATACACGTACGCGTGATTCGATTCGAAGAAGGGTCTTTAATTATAAACAATCTAAACAGAAGCGGTAACAAAATCATGCAATAAAAATGTAAAATCGAGATAATTAAGCCAAGAATAAAAACAGTTAAGCGACCGTGCTAGAACCACGGAATTCGGAAATGCCTAACACCTTCTTCCGGTTAACAGAATTCCTTACCCAGGATTTCTGGTTCGCAGAATAATAAACAGAGTCATATTCTCCTCGATTCAGGGATTAAAATTGGTGACTTGGAACGCCTTAAAATTCCCAAGTGGCGACTCTGAAACAAACAAACAAATCCCGTTTCGACTGTCCTTTAATTGGAGAAAACTCCCTTGTACCCTCTCGGGTATGTAAAAAGGAGGTGCGACAATCCTACTTTGAGTTCGAACAAGCACTCACTCGATTACAAAGACTACATTAGTCCGGCTTCGACCAAATTGCCTAAGCCTTGTACCCATGAACAAGGGATGAACGAAACAGAATTTTCACAAGGCGGAAATTGAAATAAAAACAAGTCAGAAAGCAAAGAGATCTTTTATACCTATGAAAATATTTACAATGACCGATCAGGGTCCTACACAAAAATTCAAAAAAGAAAATTCTTAAGTTCCTAATTTTCCTCGGGAGCTACATCCTCACCATTGGGACTCCTCCGCTCTCAGATCCACTCACACTCCCAGAATCATCATCATCAGAAAAGAGCAATGATCTGGCTTCAGCCTCTAGCTCTTTCGCATTCCCGATCTCGACAACAAAGTTAAAGCCACAAGCATGAATCTCCTCAAGAGTCTCTCTTCGAGAATGGCATTTGGCATGCTCGGTAACCCAGTATGCTCGAGCCTGAGCAACATCAGAAACTTCTTTTGCTCGAGCTTGAGCGGCGTCGGCATCAGATCGGTAGACAACCACATTATATCTCTTTAATTTTCTTGGCTTGTTACAAGCTCTTCTCTTTCATGCCTTGGAGTTGACTTTCGGTTGAGGATAACTGAGATCGAGCTGCCTCTTTCTCTGAGGCAAGGCGATCCATCTTTTGCTTCCACATTGAAGTCTCTGCCTTTACCTCATCTACCTCTCCTCGAAGTTGCACGATCGTTTCATGCAACCGCTGGATCTGTGAGATCGAATCATTAGCTATCACCCCCAAACTAAGGACATAAGCGTCTAAGGCTTTATTTACCTGCTTGGTCAGTTCACTTTGTTTTTTCTGGGCCACGACCAACTCATCTCGGAGACCTATGATTTCTTTTTCTTTTTTTGCTCACCAAGAAGCTTGAGAGCATTTTTCTCCTCGGCAAAGCCCTCTAATTTCAACTTAATATCGGCTCAAATCTCTTCAAAACATGAAGAAAGCATCATGATGAAGTACTGAGGCCTACACAGATAGAAGGAAAAGAATTAGGCAAAGAGAGAAAAACACAAGTATGAAGACCGGCGTCAACAAAAAAGGTTAGGGCTTACCCGATTTAAAGCTTGATGGGCCTCATTTAAGAGGCATAGTGATCCTACCTCGTCCATCAGAGCTTGATCCTCCTCGGTGACCAGACCTTGAAGGTAACTGGCCACCCCTACCGGGGCGGAAAAAAATCGTGCATCCTCCGGGACCCTAATAATGATGGTTCGTTTGCACTCAGGATCGACATTGGGGGCTCGGAACTGGCTAGTCAATCTGAAATTTGAGGAAGTTTCGTCCAAGATCCTCCTCGATACGTCCAAGTCATTGAAGCCGGAGATATCGTCGACCCCGAAAAAAAAACTTTGGAAAAGGTCCTCCCCTCCGAGGGCACCTTCTACCTGAGGGGCCTTCATAGCTTGAGCCTCCCAAACTTCCCCTTCCAAGAATGAAGGAAGCGGCGGGGAGTCCCCAATTCTATTTCCCCAAGTGAATCACTTGGGATGTTCTCTTCATTTCGAAGGGCCTCGGAGCCAGCCCCTTCGGACATACCTGCCGACTGCTCATCTCGGCGGGAGGCGTCTTCAGTCTCCAACAACGCGGGGACATTGCCCAGATCCTCTTTCGAGACCCCCTCGGTTCGTGGCTGGATTTCTCCAACCCTCACTGACTCAGAGGCCTTTGGGGCCTCGATGCTCCTCTTTACTCGGGCCACCAGCTCGGAGACGTCGTCCTCGTTTTCTTTTTCTTCATCTCTTAGCCGCTGAACTACCTCCGCAGGCAGGACGACAGTGTCTTTCTTCGGCTTACGGGCTTTACCTTTTTTGGGGTTTGGGTCCTTGGAGGTCGAGATCCTTTTTCTCTTTTTATCCTTCGCCGGATTTGGGGTCGGGGTGATGCCTCTTCCTCCCCGGACGGGGGCCTCATGGCAGCATTTTCTCTAAGGCCTGTACGAAAGGAAATCACGTGAGTATGAAAAGAAACATTTCGGAGAAGATCATCAAATACGTAAAAAGGGACTTACCATGATTTTTGGCCTCCCATCGGCCCTTTGCCAAATCACGCCATGAGCGCTCAGCATACGAAGAGGTCGAAGCCAGTTTCCGAACTCAACTCTCGAGGTTAGGAATTGCATCGGGCATCCAAGAGACCGCTACATCATAGGAAGGGATGTATATGAGAAAAAGCAAAGGAAACAAAATAACAAATGGAAGATATAGGTGGGATTGTACTTACGCTTCATATTCCATCTCTGGGGAAATGGAATCTTCTCGGCCGGGATTAGGTCAGAAGTCTTCATTCGAAAGAATCGTACCATCCATCCTCGATCCTTATCCTCATCTTAGCTCGAAAATAGTACTTTGGTAGCTCGATGCTGAAGCCTTATTAACCCGCCTCGATAGAGATGGGGGTTGTACAACCTGATGAGATGGTCGAGGGTGAAAGACATCCCTTCGACCTTGCTTGCGAAGAATCGGAGCAAAATGACAATCCGCCAAAAAGAGGGATGGATCTGACCCAGGGTTATCTGATATTGATGGCGAAAATCGATGGTGACGGGATCGATAGGGCCTAGCTTGAAAGAGTAAGTGTAAACACTTAGAAACCCTTTCACATGGGTAGTGATGTCTTCTTCGGGGGCCGGAATCACCACCTCTTTGAAGTCGGAAGTAACTTCACACCCCCCGAGAACACACTCCTCTAGGCGTGGCTCCACCGGTGACGATACGACCGGCCGCGATGAAGAAGCTTTTCCTTTTGAGGAACAGTTTTTGACGTTTTTGCTATTTTTGTGTACGTTTAAAGAAGGGAGAAGAAAATAAGGCTTAGTGTTTTGAGGGAAGGTTGGTAACGAAATCTAAAGATTATGCAAAACGGAAAAGCTTAAGATATGTAATAAGCTTAAGGGATTAGAAGGAAGTGAAAGTAAAGATTGAATCAATAATAGAAAGGGCCTATTTAAGGGATTCTCGGCGACGATTCAAAGGCACTGGTGGCCGACCACCAACTGAAGCTCATTAATGACTTTGAGAACTGTACCGACGGGACGTTTCAATCACTTCCGCCGCTTACGTCACGAGGATGACATCATGATAGGTCGGGGTATAAAATCAAAGGCTTAATTCGCTTCTTCTCATTATATTCCAAGAAACGAGGGGACTATTTATATACGGTTAGAACCGAATCTACCTGATTTTACTATTTGATCGAGACCAGGGAGTTGCATCGAGGGTCATCCTCGTGGTAGAGCAGATCAAAGTGAAGAAGACTAGGTACCGAATTCGAGAATCGAGGTGCCTGTCGAGATCGAGGCCGGCAGCGATCGAGACCAAATAGGGCAGACTTCGAGCAAAGCACAATAACGGGAAAGCGAGATATCCGTGACTGGTCGAAGATCATGGCGAAAATCTTGGAACAGATCAAATCAAAGGCAACTGTTTAGGCTAATCATAGGATTTACTTCCGTAATTAGAATTGTACCATAGATAGGATTCCTTTACTATATAAGGAGGGTCCTAATAATTTTGTAAGGACCTTACACTCCGAGATATCAAAGCAGTATAACGCCCTTCTATAGCTCATATTCTTGTTTATCAGCTTGTTATATTTTACTCGTTCTTGCACAAATTAGTTCGAGGGTATTCAAGCTCGAGGGCTGAATTCCGTTCAAACACTGGTTTGCTCTATATTATTATTAATTTCTATTATTACCCTTTAAATTTATCAATTGATATTAGGTGAAATCACGTATCCTTAAAACCACATTATAAGTTTAATTGTTATCCAATTTTAAAGGTAAACAAAAACAATGTAAATTTTCCCTTGAAATTTTGACTTCTCTTTTTTCAAGTGAAATTTATGTCAAAATATAGTTGCAACCCTCAACTAGTCTTATTAACTTTAACTTTAACTGTGAATAATTTTTTTTTCTTTTTAACATCAACCAAATATTATCCAAACACCAATTTTCTAAAGTTTCACTTTTACTTTGCAATCTTGGTCCATGAAATCATAGAAAATATGAAAACTCTATTCTGCCTAATGCTTATTCGACCAATGATAATATACAATTAGTAGATCTGTATTATAAGTACCTTTGCGAAATTAAAAAATAAAAAGTTCTAAAGCTGGAATCTACATATTAACAATTAGGGGTATATATGGATTGGATTGATTCGGTTTTTATCAAAATCAAACCAAACCAACTATATCGGTTTGGATTGGTTCGGTTTTGTCGGATTTTTCGGGTCTTTTGGTTTTTTTTGTTACTTAAATATTATTTCAATCTTACTTTATTAAATTTTTGATAAGTAAAAATATAAAAAATTGACAAACATATTATCTATTAAAATATTCTTATAAGAAATTTTCTTAGTAACACATAATAGTTATTTTTCTAGTCGTCTGACAATAATGTTTCGTTGATGTACACTTTCAAGGTTAATCGAGTTTAGTAATTAAACATAAAAATTAATATAATACCTAAATAATAATAATAATCACTTTACATTCGAAAAAGATATACTAACAATTTAGTAGATCTTAATATATGATACGAATATGGAAGAACAAAGAGATTGACGCATTTCAGTAACACTTGATGAGAAAGTGATCATACAATCCATTATTTAAGGTTAATAAATATAGAGCACTTCATATACTGTTAAATATTATATCTCGCAAGATAATCCCAAATATTTCTAGACAGTTTTTAAAGAAAATTCTATATAAAATCTTAAAAGTATATATAAAAATTATATATTTATATGTCGGTTTGGTTAGGATTTTTTTATTCAATACCAAACCAAATCGAACCAAACCTAGTCGGGTTTTTTAATCAGTTTGGTTTGACTTTTCAGTTTGGTGCGATTTTTCTGTTCGGTTTGTATACCCCTATTAACAATGATAGGATGTGCGTACTACTTGTGGCAAGAGCGAAACTTAAGAATATGTCGAAAATTATTGAAGTTCTAATCAAATTAATAACACAAGATGTTCATTGCAGGGGACAGTGGGATCGAAAGCTTGCGGGACAATTGAGAATGATGAATTTCTTTCCTTAGTTTAAATTCTATCTATTTTTGTAACTGAGGGGATAGGGAGGAAGGGAAGGTGTATGTAAAAAGTTGGGGATGCCCCACTTTATGGGTTTTGTTTTGCTTGTTCAAAAAATAATAATTTTGTTCTTAGAAATAAAATCAAATAATTTTAAACTATATAGAAACAATATTTTCAAAATCAGAGGCGGGTCTAGAATTTTTAGTACATGGGTGTACAACTAAAAAAAAGAAGAAAAAATGTATTAAGTGGAATTGATCGTTATTCCTCTAGATAAATAACACAACTTTCAACCAAGTGTCCCGTTCAACCTTCTTGGAGCATGTGTGCCAACGATTAATATTATACCATTTTTAAAAAATATATACAAAAAATACTTAATTTTGCTGAGAGACCATGAGTTCACGTGCCCCGTCATTTTACCTATACATCCGCCCCCGTTCAAAATAATAAAAATATTAAGTATAGACAGAGTGCTTTAGTTATACTAGTTCTTGTCTTTAGAAAGCTGACTCTGCTAATTCAGCTTCGCTTTGTAAATTCCATCATTGGTGATTAATAAAAAATTTAGCTACCAAAAAAAAATACGTAGTAAACTTAACTATATGAAACAGGGCGTCAATTCATTCGATTTTTTAATCAGTTCGTGGACTTATTCAGAGTCGAAATTAGACAAATTATCGAAGTCACATGAGAATGAGACCCAAGTATAGCTTACAAGGGAAAAGTTGGACGGCTGAAAAATATTCAAGTTTGAGGTCTAGTGATCGAACAAATAAAATATTAATATTTTTTTATTTATTAATTAAATGATATTTGTACTGGTAGAAGATTACACTTACAATGAAAAGGAGTTGACGTTGAGTGGCTGAAAACAAAAAGGCCATTGTGTTTGTAATTCCTAATTAGTAATGTGTAATTAAAAATTTTATACGGGTCCCTTTTTTTCTTACTTCTTTGTCTTATTATTAGAAGGAATTTTTACCTCCTATAGCAAAGGTTAACACCTTATTTATTTTAAAAAAATATCATTTAAAAAAATTATATTTTATAGATACATTTTAAGGTTTTAGCAAAATATTTGATTTTGGTTACCTCCTAACCCTAAGCCACTAAATACGCTATTCCGTTACACTATTTTCTTTCTCTCTCTACTTTGATACATCTCATTCTCTTCCCAAACACGATGCTCAATCTCAAAAGGGCACGAATTTCTTTCTCTCTCAGTGAGGCAGCGATGGACCACCAAAAGGGCACAAATTTCTTTCTCTTTCAGTGAGACAGCAATTGAGTCATTCTGCAGCGAAGGCAGCGACGGACTATTAAAAGTGAAGGCAGCGATGAAAATTTTGACCAACTTATCTCTGTTGGTGTTTTAGTTTTATTTATTAGAGCAAACATCAATTGCTCGTCGGCTAGTTTTAAATGTTGGAATAGTTCAAAGCTATGTAGGGCAGAATTGTTAGGATTGATAGTTGTTCCAATTCTGTACGTGAAAGTACTTGAAATGAGATTCAAAGTTGCAGAAAGCAAAAAAACTTTTTACTAGGAAAAATTTATGCTTGAAGACAGTGTCAGAACTTGCAATGATTATGCAGCTACGGTGGGCATATAGTTCAACGTCCCCACGATAAATCCTTCTGCTACGCTGGCGGTGACAACTGTGTCGTCTCTGTTGACCGTCGTACCATCGTCGCGTCCCTCTCCGCCTTTACTACTCATCTTTCCCGTTCCCTTTACATTGTAATTCAATGTGTCTCGTTGTATTCCATGTATTTCATTGTATTCATTATCTTTTTTTTTCTCATTGTATTTCAATGTAACCCACTGTATTCTATGTATTTCATTGTATTCACTGTCTCGCTATATGCCATGAATGCATGCATAAGTTTTTTTAATTAATATAATTTATGTATTCAGATGTATTATTTAATTTCTCTGAAGATTGCTATATTTTTGGGGTATTTTTCGGTTGAGAATCTTTTTTATAACTGAAAATACAAAATTTGTGTGTTATAATTGAGTTTGTTGAGTTATATTAGGAGTCTATTATGTTAATTGATTCACTTTCCGTTTTAAAAACAATGTAATCCCCTATTTCACACCGTGAATACAGTCGAATACAATAATCTGTCCAGCTGTAATCCCATGTTTCACTCCATGAATACAGTCGAATACACTCGAATACAACAACTAATTAGCTGGACTTCCCTGATTCACGCATATTTTTGCTACTATATTCATGAATACAATAGCTTAAATGCCTCAAATACATCTTATAACCACATAAAAAGTATCTATAATCCGTAATATAGCAAATGGTACTATAGATGGCTAATTATTATTAAAAAATAGTGCTTTATGAAAATTTCTCTTATTAGAAAGAGCTCCTTTTTTCACTTTATAATAGGTTGTCCTTATTGGACTTGCAGAAAACTAGTAAAAGAAAGTGGGCTTGCGCACGTGAAAATAGGCTTGAAGCAAATTTGCCCCCTTGCTTTGAAATCGAAATGTTATTTTTTTGGATTCAAAATACTTTTTTAGGTGGAAAAAAAATATAGTGACCAAAATATATAAAATACGATTTTGAATCACGTTTTTATAAAACGTGGTAGTAAACCGCATTTTACTACCAGAATTTGAGGGAAATCAAAGATTTGTCAGTTTGGTCATTTATGAAAGCCTAAATAATAGGATTTCCTCTAACCTTTATTTGTCTTTTGCCTTCTTAACTTTCGTAACTTCTTTTTTAATTCAATAAAAAAAAAGTAACTTCTTTTTTGAAAAATTAATACTTTTCTCTGTTCTATATATAAGAAACTGACAAAGTTTAGAATACGAAGATGAATGAATTTAATTTCCAATATAAATTCAGGTGCTACTTGTACATCATGCTCCCTTACAATTTATAATTTAAGAAAATGATATTTTTAGATCTCTTATGTATAAAAGACAGATCTCTTATGTGAAAAAATAAATTTTTCATATGTAAAAAAAGAGTTAGGGTCATAAAACTAAAAATAAATTTTTAAAGAGTTACAAAACCAATTGACCCGTCTGAATCCGTTCCTTCACAATTTATAAAGTAAGAAAATAATATTTTTTAGATCTCTTATGTATAAAAGACAAATCTCTTACTTGTAAACATAAGTCTCCCATATGCAAAAAAAAAGAGTTAGGGTCATAAAACTAAAAATAAATTTGTAAAGAGTTATAAAACCAATTGGCCCGTCTGAATCCGTTCCTTTACAATTTATAATGTAAGAAAATGACATTTTTTAGATCTCTTATATATAAAAGACAAATCTCTTACGTGTAAAACTAAATCTTCCATATGTAAATAAAGAGTTAGGGTCATAAAACTAAAAATAAATTTGTAAAGAGTTACAAAACCAATTGACCCATTAATTCATGCTATTTGTACATCATGCCCTTTTTATAATTTTGAATTTAAGAAAATGACCTTTTTAGATCTCTTATGTGTAAAAGAGAGATCTCTTACGTGTAAGAATAAATCTCCCATGTGTAAAAAAAAGAGATAGGGCCAAAAAACTAAAAACAAGTTTGTCAAGAGCCAAAAAACTAATTGACCCCATAAATTTAGACACTCGTTCCTAAAATTTTCAAAAATAAAATTACAATGTGAAAAAGTATATAAAGCAATCAACTAGTTTAAAAAAAAAACTATTATCATAGTTTGTTATTGTCAAATAATTTTCTTTGTTTAAGAATTTTTTTAATAAAAGAATAACAATTTTTATTTATACTACTTTACATAGTTTTAAAATATATAAGTTACGAAAGTTAAGAAGGCAAAAGACAAATAAAGGTTAGAGGAAATCCTATTATTTAGGCTTTCACAAATGACCAAACTGACAAATCTTTGATTTCCCTCAAATTCGGGTATATTTACCTTAAACGTCCGAATTGGCCGTTAAGATAAAACGTGGTTCAAAATCGTGTTTTACATATTTTGATCATTATATTTTTTTTCGACCTAAAAAAATATTTTGAGTCCAAAAAGATAATATTTCAATTCCGGACTCCGAGTTACGCAGTGCCTAATCCAAATTTGAGTTTATTCGATAAATTGTTTTTGTTCTTACTTTTTTTCTTTATTAGTATGATCATAATTTTTTCAATAATTAAATTACTAACCAGTTAAGCATTGGTTAGGAGCGAAAAATAATGGTGTCTTAGATATTTTTTTTATTCTTATATTGATTTACTTGTATTTATTTAACCATCAGGAGATATTGTGTGGCGATTGTGATCATTTCATCCTTAATAGATATTTCATATTCGAATATTGAGAATTAATTTTTGTGGTAGAGAATATGTTATCCAATAGTGAGCCTACCTGATGCGAATCCGAATTAGTTGAAAAATATTTTAGATATATAAGTTCATTTTTTGAAGTGTACTCTTTGAGCTCAAATTTCTCTTTCTTTCGCTTGTGTTTGTTCATGGTGACTAATTAATAATTGCTTGTTCTTAATCAACTTGTTTTTAATGAATCGATATGGTATCAGAGCAAGATTGATCTCTATTCTTCAATAAAGGTACTTTCTCTCGCATTTTCTTCAAGTTTGTTTTGTTTTATGATGTGACCTTTTGTTCCTGACTTTGATTTTAGGGTTATTAAAAAAGAATGAGGAGGAAATAATTTAAAAATAGATAAAATGTAGTCTTGTTGAAGAATGACGATGATGTTTTATGATAGGAATATTAATTAATTTCCTTTACAGGAACAAGAAAATTGACATATCAATTTTAAATGATAGATCTTTGAATATTGGGTCATGCCCCATTAGAAAGAAAAAATAACAATAATAATATAAAATAAATAAAAGTATAACTTTTTGCCTAACTTTTCTCTGGTGATTACTATTAGCCGAAGTTATTATATATATATTCTTATTTTTCTTCCCTACAAAAGGACACATAAGAGAATTAGCTTATGAAATTTTTAATTTTGTTTCCAAGACATCAAAATAGACTTATGACCAATTTTGTGGATTGTAATTTCTACTCACGTAATAGGCACACACCATTATTTCTTATTCCTGCTTTAGTTATAATACTGAAATTAGAACTTACGATCATGATTATTCTGTTAAGTTGAAGAAACGCTAAAAGTTTTTAGTAAACGTTTTGAAGGAATTATTGGTTTAAGATTTTGTCATGACATGTCTATTTTCATAATCCACCCGTTCCAAATTTTTTATTAATATATCCATAGTAATATAAGTTATTGAAATTTTGCAAAAAATTTACGATTTTCTTCCAAAAAATTACGAATTCTAAATAGATTTCTGGAGGCCACCTGTTTCTAATATTTTCAAGATACACCCGTCTAGTGCTTTTCTTGGATATATTACCCATAAAAATAGATTAGAGACGAATGTGGTATGAATCTTTGAAGTTTTTGTTGAGATTGATGAAAATTATGCTTGTTAAGTATTTGTATCCTTTATTTAAAGTCAGGACAAAGGATATATTTTTCTTTTGGGGTGGAGTGTCAATATATCCTTTGATAACATTAATGAGTCCATACTTAAATAAGTCAGTGAATTATAAGAATGACCCTCATAAGAAGAGATCTTGAATATTTAGCCTATTTTTTTTCTTTTTTTAAAATAACCTCCGCATCATAGGAAAATTCTTTGGAAATATTTTTGTTGTACCTTGAGCATAAGTTTTGGGCTTGAATTAGTTTTGCTTAGGAATTTTTACATTCATATGCCATATAGAAAACTATATTACCTTCAATGTTTAAAGTTTGATATAATTATATTTAGTATGCCTAATTACCAATTATATACCATTAGTGGTTTTTAAAGGTACTAGTATCTATGAACGTGCGTTGCACATTAATAATGACACATGATGGTTTAAACATTTATTTACATGAAAGGATAATAAAATTTAATTAATGAGAGTAATTTTATGTATAATAATACAACAATCATCTAAGTGCCGAAAAATATTATTACATTAGCATAATACATGAATTTAAAATAAAAGGAAAGCATCAAAACTTACACAAATGATCAATTTTGTCATGTTAGATAATTATTATTATTATAGTTTAAAAGTATTTAATGTGATGATATCTTAACGAACGCTTTTTTGTGAATAATATTTTTTTGTGTGTATGTTTCCTTCTAATGCTTTGGTTGCTCTGCCTAAACCAGAACTCTTGATATCCCTCTTGAAAGTGTACATAACATAGTGTTGTTCGTGCAAGAACATATATTGCGGTAAATATAGTCTAATATTTAGGATGTTTGTCCTTGTATATTTATTATATTTGCAAAACATAAACATACTAAAAATTATTTTCACATAAATTTAAAAGGATATTCTTTAGTTTCGGAAGAAGGAAGTTGAATTCGGGATAAAATTATACTTAGAAGCACATTGACCAATATCATAATTTTTGCAAGTATGACTTTATTGTAAAAACTTCTATATATCATATGTGCGCTATTACATAAGTTATTCGGCGTGTCTAAGTTTTCAGTAGCATGATGAGCATATTTTTCTTCAAAATTAACCTATATATAATAGAAGATCAATTTTAACTTAGTCTATTATATATATACGGTGACACTAACATACATAAAAAAATATTAACCTTGATAACAAACATGTATGGTAGAGGGTCATTTGGTATTAAAGTATCTAAGTATAATCTTCTTGGTAGTAATTATTGGTATCATTCTGCTGAGTCAAAAAATGAAAAATATTTTGTTTTTACTATAAAATTTTGCAATCCACCTTTTATTTATTTGACCAACATATTCATTTCTGCTAGTTAAGATATCTTTTCAATTCTATCATGCGATTTGCACAATTTACGTTTTAATCTAATGATAGAAATATTTCTCTTATTAAATGACTACTATTACTATTGGAGTTGATAACCAAGTGTTCAGGAAGAACCAACTCATCTTTTATTAGACGCTCTTCTTCATTTTCGACACGAAGCAAGAAGACACCGAATCTTGATATGTTCTTACTTTATATTTCTTGTGAGTTGAATCCTTTTAATTTAAGCCAAAAGTATAACTTTGGCAAATTAGCTTTTACAGTCTATGCTTTTGTCAATTTTGGAACTACTTGTAGTACTTGACAGAAATCACCTCTCAAACCATTAATTTTTTACCAAACGGTTCATTAATATCCAATATATATTTAGAACTCCGGGCAATTATTTCGATCGTTTGACACTTAGCCATAAGCGCTTCATCCCATATTAACAATTTTGCTTTTCTTATAAATTTGTGATGGTTATTTAAATTGTTTGAAGATGTATATCAAATTTAAAGTGGGTGGTCTCATAATAAAATCGTTATTGGTATATCACTTGCTATTATTGTTAACAATGTTATGTCTCTTGATATGATATTTGCAAGTACTGCATGACATAGAAATATTATTTCGATTCCACCAGAGACATCTACAAAGAATAATCCCGTTATAACAGTGTCGACTCTTTATAATATAGTCTTGAAAACTTGTTCTTGTTTATGATTTAGCTTTGATTGTGTTTCCTCAGACACTTATATAATATTTTGATTCTTAATAATATACTAACATTTTAAATTTATGTTGTAATACTCTTTTTATGGAATAAATTTATGTACACTAAAAAAATTTTAAACTCGAAGAAGAATTTTACTCATGAATTTAAAAAATAATTGAATTGGATTCTCTTGCTAAATAATTAATTAAAATATCTAATTATTTGGAATATAAAAATATTTTATTCTATGTTGATCCAGATCTTAATATTAGTTCACCTCCTGTTCTGAATATTTAATCTTAATTATAATTTTATCCACCATAAATTTTATTTTCAAAGACTAAAAGATTGATCTGACATTTCGCATTTAGATCTTTATGTTTGTAGAATCATTAGTAGTATTGACTCTTATAAACCATTTTCCCCCTCTTCCTCACATATTTATATTCTTAAATATTTTTAGTTGTTGTTTAATAATTGGATATTTTTTAATATTACACGAAAAATTAATAAAAAGATATTATTTGAGTAGGAACACAATTGAAATATAATATAAAAATATATTATCGTAGAGGTATTTTTTTCTCAATTTTAACTCTTTATGCAATCCATTTAATATTACCTTTTTTTGGGTATTGGACATTATGAAGTGGTAATGTATTGCCAATACGGAGGATTTTTATGAAATTGATTTTACTAAACCATCCTACATATTTATAATAAGAAATTAATAGATAGAATTTTATTAATTTTAAAATGTTAAATACTAAACATTAGCTTCTAAAGTCGACTAATATTATTTATATAAAATTATGTATAATATAAAGTCGACTCTAGTGGAATGTTAGTCGACTGTAGAATGTATAATCGAGATTCTATGTGTATTAGTCGACTCTAGGAACATAAAAAATAGTATTAGCTTAATATATTGTGTAGTATTATGTCCTAAAACTAATAAGATTATAAGACTAATATTTAGAATTCCGATTATATCCTTTTTTATGAGTTATTATGCTTAATATTTTAACGTTATTTTTGTAAACCGACATCGTATTCATGCTTTTATAATAATATAGATTAATTACACTCCTAATTTAATGGTACCGTATATTCTTTCTATTACCACTCCCCCCACGTTTCTCTCTCCAATTCCCACACCTTCACCCACGTTCCCCTCCCACACCCACGATTTCTGTATCAAAATCCCATTATTTCTTCCATAGCCAAGGCTTTGAATTCGAATTTGGGTTTTCAAAAGACATTGTTTGTTTGGATTGGATGTTGTTGCAAAGAATTGAGAATTCTCTTTACGTCTCTCTCTATCTCGCAATCTCAAATTTCAGTAATATAAGAGGAAAGGAAAAGAGAGCAGCAATTCCACCATTGATAGCCATTAAAAAGCTTTGAAGCTTTGAATTCTAATTTGAGTTTTCAAAAATCATTATTTGTTTGGATTGGGTGTTGTTGTAAATAATTGAGAATATGATTCAGAGCTTATATCTCAATTTTGAGGGATTTTAGTGAAGATTAGACTTGGTTTTGGCTGAATTTCAGATTGAAACTCGAAGAAGAAGAAGAAGAAGAAGAAGAAGAAGAAGAAGAAGAAGAAGAAGACATGACATACATTATATTGCAGAAATTGTAGAAAAATTGTAGACTGTTGTTTATTTATTTTTGAGCTTTGCGTTTTTGTGTTAAAAGTTTTGATGGGAGCTTGTTATTCCACTTCGTCTGTTTTGGAGCTAACTTGTGCAGAGAAGAAGATGTTTTTTAAGTTATATATATTGTTATAACTTTAAATTCAAGAAAGTATGGTTGTATTGTATTTAAAGAGGCGTGAATTTGTAGAATAGATTGAATGTGAGGAATGCGTCAAATAAGACTCACAATGGCTTGTTTTCTACATTTAATCTACAACAAAACTACATATCATTTGAAAAACTAATATGAAAATACAGAATTTTAATGTTTCTGCAAATTATCTACAAAATTTCTTAGGAAGATTTATCCCTTCATCATGTTTTTTTGGATTCCATATTTAGCATAGCAGTTTCGTAAAGAGTAACAAGAGCATATAGGAGAATCACAGAAATTGTAGCATAATCGGGATTTTCGACATAATACAAATAATCTACAATTTATCGACAAAATAAATACAAACTGGGTACATTGAATTTTAATATCCCAATTCCCATTCAATTGTAGCATAATTGAGATTTTCGATATAATTGCATTTTTTGCAGAAGATTTGTAGAAGTTTAGTCATTTTTGATTTGTGAAAACAGAAAACAAAGCATCTACAATCAGAATACAAATAATATATAATTTATCTACAAAATATCTACAAACTGGGTACATTGAATTTTAATATCCCAATTCCCATTCAATTGTACCAAAATTGCGATTTTTGACATAATTGTATTTTTTCAGAAGATTTGTAGAAGTTTTATTCATTTTTTATTTGTGAAAAAAGAAAATAAAGCATCTACAATCAGAATACAAATAATCTACAATTTATCTACAAAATATCAACAAACTGGGTACATATTTGGAGTCGACATGATTCCCCTGAAATGTATGTTTCATATTTTTTATACATATTTTTGTTCAAAACAGTACTAAATCATCCACTTAAATA
This sequence comes from Nicotiana sylvestris, assembly GCF_000393655.2. Taxonomy (NCBI): domain Eukaryota; kingdom Viridiplantae; phylum Streptophyta; class Magnoliopsida; order Solanales; family Solanaceae; genus Nicotiana; species Nicotiana sylvestris. Next base: position 131,372,843 of record NC_091061.1, read on the forward strand.
CAATTTTTATACAATATTGTTCAACTTTGATACAATAGGTAAATGAATAAAAGAAAAATAAATAAACAATAGTCTACAATTTTTCTACAATTTTCTGCAATATAATATATGTTATGTCTTCTTCTTCTTCTTCTTCTTCTTCTTCTTCTTCTTCTTCTTCTTCTTCTTCTTCGAGTTTCAATCTGAAATTCAGTCAAAACCAAGTCTAATCTTCACCAAAACCCCTCAAAATTGAGATATAAACTCCAAACCATATTCCCAATTATTTTCAACAACACCCAATACAAACAAATAATGATTTTTGAAAATCCAAATTTGAATTCAAAGCCTTTTAATGGCTGTCAATGGTGGAATTGCTGCTCTCTTCTGCAAAAAACGCAATTATGAATGTGCTTGATTATGTCGAAATACGCAAATCTTCTGCAAATTCGCATAAAACAGAGTGTATACAAATCTTCTGCGTTATGCGACATAATTGCGTTATTCGACAAATTCGCATAAAACAGAGTGTATCACGCAGATTCGCATACAGAGTGTATCGCAAAAATAGAGTATGGAAAATTTGAAACGAAGCCGACGATAATTATGAATGTGCGTGATTTGCGTTGTGGAAGATCTGGAAGAATATTTAATTTCCCAATTTTAGCGCGTCTAAATAAGGAATCCTACAGCTACAATGATTCCTTGTTTAATGCATTGTCTATATTTTGTAGAAATACTATTAGCATAAAGGGTAATATGTAAACTATGAACATATTTGATAATATAGTTTCATATATGGTATAGGAACGAAAATTTCCCGCTTACTTATGAAACATGAGTTCGTGAGACTTCGATAAGTCAGAGATGGTGAGCCTGCTTAATTTGCCACAAATTCTGTCTCGCAACCAAAAGTTGTATATGTTGCTCAATTGTTCATAGATTATGACAAATGAGCAAGAGTTGGTACAATTCATTATACATATGGTGTTAAATTGGTTACCAGTTATTCTGTATTGGCAAAAGCTATCTATATTGTTCAATCGTTACAGCTTTTTTCTCCATTTTAAAAAGAGTCATTCTTATAATCCACAAAATAATGTTTTACCTTTTTAACTGAAGATATATGTTGTTAAATTATTGTTGAAAAAATTAATTTAATTTATCATTATTAATTTAAATAAAAGTAGGTTAGTCAACACAGTTGAAAATCCTGCCCAATAGACAATATAGTATTTCAGTATCTTCAATCTTTGTAATTTAATTAGATATTCCCAACTTCTACCTTATATTATGCGCGTATTTGAACTAGAAAATTATGTCTGATGGGCAAAATAAGTTTTTGCCCAACGATTTTTTTAAAGTAAAGGTCACTATTTAAATTTTTTGCTAAGCAGTGATAAAATCGCAAATCATTCCTTGTAGTATTTTATTGGGAAAACTACATTGTATAGCCTTTTCAAAAAATAATAGCTGACAATATATATATATATATATATATATATATATATATATATATATATATATATATATATATATACGCGTATATACACACACATAAAAAATCAGTATATACTTTTATATATTTGGCTAGCGAATAACGAATATAATTATTTTTGACTGACCGCAAAATTTATAACTTGCCCTATTTGGAAAGTTACCCTGTAATTGAATTTGAATGTAATTGAGTATAATTGAGAGGGTATAACTACACTCTCCGATTCTCAAGAAGGGGTTGAGAATCGCTGGTAATTACATGGTATAATTACAATGTTATTCATCTGCAAACTTGACTTATAATGAGTGATGTCATTAAAGTTGATAGCTATGTTAAAATGATAGACTACATTTTTTAATATTTAAATAATATTTTCATTTTTCAATCTTTAATTTTTTGTGATTCTAGGTAGGTGCTCGTATCCCCCCCCCCCCTCCCTCATTTAGTGTAATTGTGTAATTATTCTAGTTTTTAAACTATACCTCATAATATTAGAAATAGTGAGTCACTTGGCATAAAATGAGTAATATCATTAAGGCAAAATCTCATTGTCGAATGGGGTTGTAGACTTATTAATTCAGATTGCATGCATTTATTTTTCACTTAAAAATTGATAGATTTTTTTTTTGTAAAACATGTGAGTAATGTTATGATATTATATTTATAAATATTAATATTTTTATCAAGCATACAGTCCATGATGTTCTTGCAAAATATGTACTTTTATTTTTTTGAGTTAATGAAGTAAAAATATTATTAATTTACTTAATAGTATTAGTTACAAAATATGATCAGTAATCAATATATTTTCAAGAAATAATATGTATCTTACATGTCAAATTTTATATTATTTATAAAGGCATATATTTGTTAAATCTTAACTTTTAATTTTTAATAATTGATTTTATATTTAAAATGTAAGTTAAATGTGTAATTACACTTGTTCAACCAAACAGTATAATTACACAAATTCTAATTACCTTAATAATTACACAAATTCTAATTACCTGGTGGCTTTCGAAACAAACCCTATATTTAAACCGTACCAACTGTTTCCGTCTCCTAGGGGGAAATAGAAGAAGCCCAATTTAGAAAGAGAGTACAATAAATGGAGTCCAGTTTGAAATGTATGGCCTTTCATTATAATCCAATTTTAGAAAGCCACTTTAATTGACCCATTGAGTTAGTCTGTCAAGAAGTCGATGCTTAACGAGAGAGAAAGGAGAACAAACGACTCCAGCTCTAACTCATAAGAACAGCGTCCCTTAGTTCAATGAGACCATTTCAAAGCTTCTCACCGTTAGGAGTTTTTGCAAACTATCACCAAAAAAGAAAAAGATTTCTCCATCCACAAACTTCTTTTAAAAGTTGATAATATGAAAACGTTGGAATTATAGCTAAGTTATCACGTGTAAGAAATATAGGATTTGTTTCACCGACTATTCGGAAAATTTTCTTCTAGACGTAATGTAGCTAAAGGACCTGAAGATACGAGGTATTAGATTTGTCATATTGTGCAAGTATTAATTTCTTCAAGTACAAGATAGTGCTTACTTTTACTTTTTGGTTTAATACGATATACTTAAAAAAGTTCTCTTAGCAATATGTGTTTAACCAGAAAATAGAAATTTTGGTCAAAACTTAGTTTTAGAAGAATTTGGGTGACTGATAATCAAATAAGGAAACAATAATGTAATGAAAAAGAAGAATTGAATTGAAATGTAGCCGAGTAAGTAAAATAAAGCAAGGTAAATCAGTGTATTCCAATAATAATCCGTGTCCCAATACAAATGTTATTTCTCTTCTTTTATAGCTATTTCTAAGTACTACGTTTCTTTCCTCTCATAATAGAGCCATTATGAGTAATTAATGGCATTAATGTAGCGTTATAATTGTCAATCGTAACTGTTTCGTGAAGATTCTATAACGTTTCCCATCATTTATGCTCATTAATTACAGATAATACGTATTGGTACTTTTTGCTAACTAGGTTCATTCCTCCGATGTCTCTTCAAATCATCAAGAGATTCGAGTAACCGTTCCTTCTTGTTTTCTTGAATCTTTGCCCGTGCCTGTTAATGCTCGCGGCTCTTTGAATACTCTTTGCCAGCTGTCATTCTTCCATTGATCCACGTGTCTTGACATGTCAGCACATAATTAATTCCAAATGTTAACTTGTTTTTTCCAATACAGATAGTCCTCCCACTTGCCATTTATTCAGCAATTAAATATTTGGGAAGTGAATCTCATTAAAGCGAGAATTTTTGCCGTCATTCTCACTTATCATTACACCTTTTCCAAAATTGACGCTTCACATGTCACTTCCATTTAATGCATGTGACACATGGTGATTTTTGATTGGTTCTGCAATCCTTCAGCGTCTTTTAAGGCTTTTTACGGCTTCATCAATCACGAAGTGGCAATTTTCATTATGACGTTCTCATCATTACCTTTTTGTTTGACGGTTGCTTCTGAGTATAAATATATCCTTTGCCTCTTCTTTCATAGAAAAGTTTTCCATCTTTAACTTATTCAATCTCCTTTTCTCCTTCGTATAGCTATGTCTTCTTCAAACCCCGATCCTCAAAAAGTTCTTATCGTAGATGAACTTTCCCTTGCTCCTACTAGGAGCAGGAGAGGGGGTAGGCTACATAGCTTAGAGTCAGTTTCCATTCGAGGCTCTTCTTCTTCTCTACCTAGTTCTACTCCTCCTTCATCTTCTAGAACTAGGGATTCTCTTACACATAGGTCTTCTGCCAGAAGTAGGGATTCCAAGGAGCCAATACGTGAACCTACAGTAGATGAAATTGTCCCTTCTGAACTTTCTTTTTATACAAACAGAGAATCAATTAAAAACCAGGTTTCTTACTATGTCTTCTCATGATCGTGCCGATGTCTATTCTTCACAGATTACTGAAGGTTTGATCTCCGTTGTCCGTAGGGATTGTCATTGGAGGTTTGATTTCCCAATTCTGATCCCTAATGCAAATCAAAGGATTACTTCTTTCAAGGCTGGTTTTTCTTTCGTGTATATATACCCTTTTACATTGGACTTTAGACCCCCTATTGATCCAGTTATCATTGAATTCTGTTGCTTCTTCAATGTATGTTTAGGACAAATTGGCCCTATTGTATAGAGGGTAGTTGTATGTTTAAGGTATTTGGCTAATTTAGCTCAATTGCCTTTCACCTTCTTTCATCTAATCCACCTCTACTCCCCTAAATTATTCCGTCATAAGATTTTTACTTTGGTGGCGAGGAGTAAGAGGGTATTAGTCAGCCCTGAGGATGATAAGTATCGTGGCTGGTATGCCCGATTTGTTAATGCTCCTACGTCAGGGTTAGTAGGTGAAGAAAATATGCCATTCCCTGAAAAGTAAAATTTTACACGTAAGTTTTCTTTACAACTTTCTCTCTTCTCTTCTCTTTTATTTTTCTTTTAAATAAGGTCTGCACTTCTCGTGACTGTTTGGCTTTTCTTTTTTCAGCAACCATGGGAACTATTTAAGAGATTCCCAATTTTCGTGGTTGGGTAGAGAAATTATTGACCATCGCTTCGATGGAAGTTAGATCTTGGAAGTACCTCTCAAACAAGTTTGGATGGAAGGTTAAAACTCACGGTAAAATTTCATTCTTTTCCTTTTATTTTTGTTCATTCTTTCTTTAGAATGTATTTAACCCTTCTTTTTATCAGGGTTTCCTATTCGTGGTGTAAGTGCTGAGTCGATTGCAGCTTCTAGACTTTCTTTGGCAAGAGCTCAGGAGATAATCTTGAGTTCTTCATCGAAAAGGAAAGCTGACAAATCCCAGGATTCTGAAGAGGAGGATGAATGAGATGGAAGTTCTTTGGTTAAAAGGTCGCGGGCTAGAAGACGCGTCATTTCGGATAATGAAGTTACTCCTCCCCGTTCTGTTCCCATGACCGATCCTGTTGAAGCCACTTTAGTGAGTTCTGATGAAGATACTCTCATGACAGCTCGTGACTCTGATGAAAAACTTTTTCACGTGGTTTTGATAGTAAAGGCTTTGATTTGGTGTCTGATGAAGTACCTTATGCCTTTTCCCCGTATCTGTCCCAGTGGAATGCTCTTTGCCTACTTTTACTGCTATTGTTTCTGCTTCGCTTCAAGCCATTATGACTTCCTCTACAGTCCCCGCTACTAATATTTCTCGAACTGAAGTTGGTTCTTCAAGTGGAAGTAGAGTGATGAAGCAAATTACCATTAAGGTTCCTGCCGATGGTATTCTTCTGAAGAAGTCAGGCCAAGTTGACGTATGGTTGAAACCCTTGATTGGTCTAGTTGAAAAGTGCAAGCTAGAAAGTCATAGTTCTTTGACTTGGATGAATGACATCGTGCAATCATCATTGAAGGTATTGACTTCTTTTCATGTTCTATTCCATTTTCCTTTTGCTAAGATTCTTATCCTTTTTTTTGTAGATCATTCTCATCGGTACGGAGATGATGAAAAGGATTTCCCATGCAGAGCAATTGATGCATGATTACTAGATTAAGGCAGATAATTGGAAAGAGCAGTATGAAAGTTTTCAGCTTGAGATGAAAGTTTTAGAAGAAAACAAATATACCTTAGAGCAGCAGCTAAGAGTTGAGAAAACTTCTTCCAACCAGACGGGCAAAGATAAAAACCTCCTCGCGTCATCTTTTGCTGAACAGCTCTCCAAAGCCACTGAAGAGATCAGAGGTATGAAGGCCTTGTTGAATGAGAAAGAGATTTATGTTAGTGAGCTTGTTCAAACATTCACCAAGACCCAAAAAGATCTCCGAGTGTCTTCTAATAAGGTCAAGTTTTTGGAGAGTTCAGTTGCCCCTTTACAATCTTCTTACGATGCTGCTTTGGCTGAGAGGGAGGAGCTCAAGAGTGAAATTGATCATTGGGAAAGAGACTATGAGGCTCATGAGGACAAAGCTGTTGTTGAAGTAAGTTGGGCCATTTTGAACACGCGCCATGATACCCTTATGGAGGTTAGCCAATAAGGTTTTAACTTGGATGCTGAGTTAGCAAAGATTAAAGAAACCATTGAAACAACTCAGCAAAGCCAAAGTTTCTCTTCACCCATGGCTGATACTCCCGAGAATGTTGAAGGTAATCCTGGTGCGGTGGATGTCCCAGCTCACTCTGACCAAATCGAGCCTTCTGTTGCTGATGATGCCGTCTTGAATTCTTCTTCATAACCTACTCCACAGTGAAAGTTTATTTGTGAAGTTTGACTCTTTTTTTTCTTGTTGGTGGAATGTTTGGTGGTTTTACTTCTGGTCCCATTTGGGGGTAATGTTTTTGGTAACAACATATCCCTAGGTCTTTTCGGGGATTTTGTAATGACAATTAAGTTAGGACTAAGTTTACACTTAGTTTTAACTAAATATTATAAAGTTTTTGTTTCAACTTATAATACCTTCGACTTGAGTTTCTGTTATACTCTTTTAATGATTTACCCTTCTCTTCTTTCTCTATAAGTTCAGGGTCTTGCTTCTATTTAATTTCAATGTGCGGGTTTTTGTTTTACCCTTTTAACTTTTTGCATTTTTAGAAATGCTTAGTTAATTTCATGGATTTTTGAATCAAACATAAATTATAAAAGAGGACCCTTTTATATACGACACTTATTGAAGAAGACGTCTCAACTTCATAATGGTGTAAACATACGAAATGAGAAATAAGAACACACATGTTTCTTGGAATAACTTTGATAAAGTTTTCATTCAAACTTTGTCAGGTTTAAATAACATCTTATATGTATTATCTTATATAACTTTTCCGTAACTATTTTCTTTATAACAGATGTGAAAACCAAAAATATCCAAGGGTTTCTTTATGACCCATGGCTAAATATCCAAGGGTTTCTTTATGACCCATGGCTAAATACTGCCTTTAACCTAAACCTCTGTAGGAGTTTGAGATTTGTATCCACGAGTGTATTCATCATAGGTTTTTTGGATCAGACTTGCATTTTTTGGCTCGTGACTTTAGGTTTGACTTGAAAGTTAATTGTTTCTGCCTTCTTTGCCTTCCTTATACATATATCATATGTATATTATATAGTCCCCAAGTGTTTAAGCTTTGAAGTATGAAATCTCGAGCACTTGACTATTCCTTCCATGCGGTTCTTTTCCTGAAAAGGAAAAACATACGGGACTCGGAGGTACAATTTTAGATGAAGACTGCTTAACCCATTATATTTCCATCAGAATAGTTGTAACCCTAGACCAGAAATTATGTTCTTTCCTCGTGTCTTTCGGGTCGTAATTCATCATTTAGTGTGGGCTAGCTTTTTGCCTATCTTCTAAAATCTTTAGTAAAATTTTAACACTTCAAAAATAAAAATCATGAGTGGGGATACCTGACCGTTGGTATTTCCTTCCCTTAGAAGTAGTATTTCTTCAAATGGACATCATTCCAATGTGAAGGTAGAATCTTGCCATCCAATGTTTCAAGCTTGTATGCACCTTTTCATGCGATACCATGAATCTTGTATGGCCCTTCCCAATTTGGACTTAACTTTTCTGCATTAGCTGCCCTCGTGGATTGGAAAACTTTCTTGAGTACGTAGTCCCCAATCTTGAAGTATCTGAGATGAGCTTTCCGATTGTAATACTGCTCAATAACTTGTTTTTGCGTTGCCATCCTTATTAATGCAGTTTCCCTCCTTTCTTCAAGTAAATCCAGGTTTACCCGCATCTCTTCTTCATTCGACTTTTCGGTAGCTTGAGTATATCTCGTACTAGGCTATCCTGTTTCGACTGGAATTAAGGCTTCAGCTCCGTATACAAGTGAAAACAGTGTTTCTCCAGTACTTGTTTTTGTTGTTGTTCGGTAAGCCCACAAGACTCCAGGTAATACCTCTGGCCAATTGCCCTTTGATTCTTTTAGTCTTTTTTTCAAGTTTTTGATAATGATTTTATTTGTTGATTCAGCTTGTCCATTACCCACCGGATGGTAATGTGTCGAGGTAATTCTTTTAATTTACCAACTTTGGAAGAATTCTATGATTTGTGCACCTATGAATTGCAGGCCGTTATCACATACGATCTCCTTTGGCATCCCAAATCGGCATATGATGTTTCGCCAGATGAAATCTCTGACCTCTTTTTCTCGTACCTGTTTGAAGGCTCCTGCTTCTACCCACTTAGTAAAATAGTCAGTGAGTACTAACAAAAATCTTACCTTACCTTTGGCTTGTGGTAGTGGACCTACGATATCCATCCCCCACTTCATAAAAGGCCATGGTACTATAACTGGATGTAACAATTCAGCTGGTCGATGCATAGTGTTGCCATATCTTTGGCACTTGTCACATTTTGCCATAAAACTTTTCGCCTCTTCTTCCATTTTTGGCCAGTAATAGCTAGCTCTAATTATGGTTTTTACTAAAGATCTTCCTCCGGCGTGATTTCCACAATGTCCCTTGTGTATTTCTTTCATCACATATTCCGTTTGAGAAGGTCCGAGACATCTTGCTAGAGGCCCACCGAACATTTTTCGATATAAATTGCCTTGATTTAAACAGTAACGAACAACTTTTTGGCGAAGTGCTCGAGCCTTTTTCTTTTATTCAGGTAGTATTCCATACTGCAAAAAATTGACAATCTCGTTTCTCCAATCCCAAGTCAGATTATTGTAATTTACCTCATTTTTGTCTTGATCAAGCACTGAATGAAACAAATGTATCACAGAAGCATTTTCTTCATTTGTTACTTCTGCAGTGGATGCAAGATTAGCTAGAGCGTCTGCCTCAAAATTTTCTTCCCTTGGTATCTGCGTGATTTTCCAAGTTTGTAATTGTTTAACTAAATTCCGTGCCTTTTCCAGGTATTGTTGCATCCTTGACTCTCTAGCCGTATAAGTCCCCTGCATTTGGTTAACTACGAGTTGCGAATCACTTTTGATTATGACCTGCTCTATTCCGAGCTCTCGTTCCAATTCTAAACCTACAATCACATCTTCATATTCTGCCTTATTATTAGTGATTGGATGACATTTTATGGCTTGTCGTATGGTTTCACCCGCAGGTGGTACCAGGACAATGTCTAGACCTGCTCCTTTTACATTTGATGAACCGTCAGTAAATAAGGTCCAAGTACATGGATTAGACCCGTTAAATACCTGTAGTTCTTTCTCTCCTTCCAATTGTATTCCTTGGCTAAAATCTGCCACAAAATCTGCTAAAACTTGTGATTTTATTGCAGTTCTAGGTCGATATGTAATGTCATATTCGCTTAGTTCTATAGCCCACTTGGCTAATCTACCTGATAACTCTTGCTTATGCAAGATATTACGTAAGGGGTAGGCGGTTACCACAGAGATAGGATGACATTGGAAATAAGGTCTTAATTTTCTAGATACCACAATTAAAGCTAATGCAAGTTTCTCTAAATGAGAGTATCGAGTCTCAGCATCTAGCAAAGATTTGCTAACATAATGAATCGGAGATTGTTTACCTTGGTCTTCTCGAACTAATACGGCACTTACCGCTACTTCTGAAATTGCGAGGTAGATAAGTAATTTCTCCCCATCTTTTGGTTTGGCTAGCAATGGTGGATTTGACAGGTACGCCTTTAAATTTTTAAGCGTTTGTTGACATTCTTCAGACCATTCAAATTGATTTTGCTTTTTTAACGCTGAAAAGAATTTGAAGCACTTTTCTGATGGCTTGGAATAAACCTTCCTAAGGCTGCTATCCTTCATGTCAATTGTACTTCTTTTTTGCTCGTGAGTATATCCGGAATTTCTTTAATAGCTTTAATATGCGCGGGATTTACTTCAATGCCATGATTAGAAACAAGAAATCCCAAGAACTTACCTGATGACACGCCAAATGCACATTTTTCAGGATTAAACTTCATGTTAAATTTGCAAAGAATCTGAAATGTATCAGTCAAATGTTGAATATGATCCCCTGCTTGTTGTTATTTGACCAACATATCATCTATATACACTTCCATGGTTTTTCCTAGATGTTCTTGAAATATTTTGGTCACTAGCCTTTGGTATGGGGCCCCAACATTCTTTAATCCGAACGGCATAACTTTGTAACAGTAAGTCCCCCTGTCTATGATAAAGGAAGTTTTTTGTTCATCTAGAGGATCCATTTTGATCTGATTATATCCTGAATAGGCATCTAAAAACTTAATAATTCATGCCCTGCAGTAACATCAATTAGTTGATCTATGTGAGGTAATGGAAAATAATCTTTAGGTCAAGCTTTATTTAGATCAGTATAATCTACACAAACTTGCCACTTACCATTCTTTTTGGGTACTACTACAGTGTTAGCCAACCAATCTGGATACTTTACCTCGCGGATATACCCGATTTTTAAAAGTTTTTGCACCTCATCTTGAATCACTTGATTCTTGAAGGAGCCTTGCTTCCTTTTCTTCTCTTTGACATGTGTGTATGATGGATCTTCATTTAATTTGCAGGTAATTACCTCCGGTGGTATACCTGTCATATCTGAATGGGACCAAGCAAAACAATCTGCGTTAGCCTTTAAAAATTCAATCAACTTACGTTTCATCTTTGGGCTGAGGTTGGTTCCAATGTAGACTTTTCTGTCCGACTAATGTACAAATAGTACTACAGCTTCCAGTTCCGCGATCGTTGTTTTGATATTTTCATTTTCTTCTGGTTCTTGAATAGTATCGGGTCTCAAGTCTACATCAGTTTGCCCATCTTCAGTTGAGGTTCGTGTTACTGCGTCCTCAACTGAATTCTGTGATTGCTATTTTTTGTCACTTTTTGCGTTTGAATCTGCCACGGAATTAATGCTTCATGAAGCTTGTTGGTCACTATGGATTTGCCGTATTCCCCATTGTGATGGAAACTTGATAACTTGATGTAAGGTAGATGGAGCAACGTCCATTTCGTGAATCCATGGTCTGCCGAGAATCATATTGTAAGTCATATCCATTTCTACTACCTGAAATTTGGTATCTTTGACTATTCCTTCTGCGAATGTGGTGAGTATTATCTCCCATTTTGTTATGACGCTCGAATTGTCAAAACCAGACAAGGTGTGTGCCTTGGGTATCAGCTTATCATCGGCTTGCGTCTCGTTTACCACTCTTAACAGAATGATATTCACGGAACTACCTGGATCAATCAAAACTTATTTTATATTAGTATCATGTACAAGTAAAGATATTACCAATGCATCATTATGCGAGGTTAGCACGCCATCTGCATCTGCATCATCAAATGTAATACTATCTTCTTCCAGAACCTGTCGAACTCGCTTCCCGTGGGTAACTGTAATTTTTGACACTTTCTTTGCTGCTGTGTATGTTACGCCATTGATCTTCTCTTCTCCACTTATGACATTAACTGTTTTTTTTTTGGTAAATGAGGTTTTGGTGGCTCCTGCCTATTCTTTATATATGCTTGCTTTCTCTTTTCACTAAACAATTCAGTTAAATACCCTTGTTTTAATAAATGTTCTACTTCACCTTGCAACAATCTACAATCCGCCGTTTTGTGACCGTGATCGTTGTGAAACTCTCATTTCCTTCGGCCACCGTACCTTGTCTCCCATGCTCCTTGAAATAGCCACCAACTCGGATGTGCTAACATTTAAACTGTAACCACCGATCTTTGTCTTCGAGCTTCTGTCATCATCTCGTGCATCTCGCGTGTTTCGTTCTTTTCCGATCTATGATCTATGATCATACCTTGGGTTTTCCTGTTTTGAACGCGAGTCCCATCCTGCTGGTCCCATGTAAGGCTCATACCTATTTTTACCTGACCTTTTTTCAGTTTCAACTCGTCTTGAACTCACCCTTTCATCTTTGCGAGACTGAATGATAGTATCTTCCTCTATCCGCAGCTTTGTGTTGTATCTATTATAAACATCATTCCAAGTTGTTACTGGAAATTCTCGTAAACTTTCCTTGAGTCTCCTCGTGGCTTCTGAGCTTTTTTCATTTAGATTACTGGCAAAGTCCATAGCCGCCCAGTTATCAGGTACACGTGGCAACATCATCCTCCTACGCTGGAATCTGTCTACGAATTCTCTAAGCAGCTCCGTATCTCCTTGTTTTATTTTGAAAATGTCCTCCATTCTTTTTCAACTTTTTGAGCTCCCGAGTGTGCTTTGATAAACGAATCTGCAAGCTCAGCAAAAGAATCTGTAGAATTTTCAGGTAAAAGAGAGTACCATGTTATGCTCCATTCGTGAGCGTTTCTCCGAATTTTTTGATCAATACTGATTCAATTTCTTGCTTGGTCAAGTCATTGCCCTTTATACCGGTTGTAAATTCGGTTACATGATCCCGTGGATCAGTTGTTCCATCATATTTCAGAATATCGGGCATCTTGAATTTCTTTGGAATTGGTAAATGAGCGATACTTGATTTCCAAGGTTGTTGAGAATATTTGTCCATATCTATTCCTTTGATTACAGGCGGCACTCCAGGTATCTGCTATATGCGATCGCTCTGCTCATTTAGCTGTTTCTGTAAAGTTAGTACTAAATTTTGTAATCAGAATTGACTGGGTTACCTGATCCTCCATCACGAGATTCGCTAGGAGTTCCTCCACTGCACGAGTTAACGAGTCCTGAGTGAGAATTTTTCACGGTGTTATTGTTTGGAGTTGGTGTTGGTGATGTAGCACGTGGCAGTTGGTTAGCAAAAACCTGAAGAGCATTACTGACTTGTTGGGCGATTAATTTTTTTCAAAGCTTCATCAATTGCTTGATTATTTTCAAACTGCTCATTCGTATTTGATTCAGATCCGTCAGGAGTCCCCTCTCGGGATTGTCGAGGAGAGTTTCGTTGCGATGGAACTGGAGTTCCTTCATCTTGTTGATTCTCCTGATGTTGCTGATTTTCTTGATATTGTAAATTTTGTTGGTTGTTGTCGTTGACATTCGACATGATTATTTTGACAAAAGAGTCGATTTAGCAAGTAAAAGATTATCATATTCCTAGCAACAAAATCAATTTGTTTAACTAGAAAATAAAAATTTTGGTCAAAACTTAATTTTAGAAGAACTCGGGTTACTGATAATCAAATAAGAAACAATAATGTAATAAAAAAGAAGATTTGAATTGAAATGTAGTCGAGTAAGTAAAATAAAGCAAGGTAAATCAGTGTATTCCAATAATAATCCGTGTCCCAATACAAATGTTATTTCTCTTCTTTTATAGCTATTTCTAAGTACTACGTTTCTTTCCTCTCATAATAGAGCCATTATGAGTAATTAATGGCATTAATGTAGCGTTATAATTGTCAATCGTAACTGTTTCGTGAAGATTCTATAACGTTTCCCATCATTTATGCTCATTAATTACAGATAATACGTATTGGTACTTTTTGCTAACTAGGTTCATTCCTCCGATGTCTCTCAAATCATCAAGAGATTCGAGTAACCGTTCCTCTTGTTTTCTTGAATCTTTGCCCGTGCCTGTTAAGGCTCGCGGCTCTTTGAATACTCTTTGCCAGCTGTCATTCTTCCATTGATCCACGTGTCTTGACATGTCAGCACATAATTAATTCCAAATGTTAACTTGATTTTCCCCAATACAATATGGTTATTTGAGTGCAAAGATGCTAGTGCAGAAATTGGTTTTATAGATGCCCGAGCTAACCAGTAAAATCGTATGGGTTTGAACTTTGAAGAGTTCAACAACATCTAATAAATCTAACTATTTTTTTGCATCTCTACTGAAAGGGGAAAGAAAGGGGCCGGGGGTTGAGGAGGGAAAAGTTTAATTAAAAACACTACTACATACTATGAATTGAAGTTTCTAGTTAAACCCCACCAAGAACAGCTTTTAAATTGCTGAATAAAACAGAAGAAAGGTCATTTTCTGGACTGTTTAGAGGAAGACTTTTTCCTTGGAATGCATTTTCCTTTTACAGCCTTTTCCTTCTTCAATTCCTCATCTTCTGCTTCTGCGACTACTCTCAGTCCTGCCTTTGAGCTCCTGCCCAGTTATAAAGCAAAGTCACGTCAATTTATATGCTATACACTTAACCAACATTAACTTCAAATTAAAGTATACACTTTGTCACCCAAATATTAAAAGCCTCAGAAGCTTGTTTACTGTTATCTTTACTGAATTGTAAAAGGTAACCTTTTTAAAAACTTTTAAAGTAGCATTGTAGTAAAAAGTTTTTGCAAACTATTCAGTAAACTGAGCACGGAGTTTAAGAAAAAATGAAGACTTTTGAAATTTGTGATCCTAAACAAGTCCAAATGGAACCTAGAGTATTTGTGTGGTTATAAAAGTTTTTCATTAAGGATAGAGTTGTAACTTTAAGCTAAATTGTTCCCAAATTTAGAAAGGGTTCATTTTTTTTGGAACGGACCAAAAAGAAAATAGGTTCACATAAACTGGAACAGATGGAGTAGTATAACCTTACATTTAGTGGGTGTTTGGACATAAGAATTGTGAATTTCGGAAAAAAGTAAAATTCATTTTCATGTTGAAAATGGTATTTAAACTTTGGAGTTGTGTTTGGATATGACTACAAATTAAAATTATTTTTGAATGTTTTTGAGTGAGTTGGAGTCATATTAGCTTTGGAATTTTTCAAATTCCGGAATTCAACTTTAAGTTGGATTTTGAATTTTCGTGGTCTAACAGTGATTCTGAAAAAAGTAAAAAAAAAAAAAAAAAGGCCAAACGGGCCCTTATTAAATAGTACTCATCATTTAATTTTACGTACTTAAATTTGAATATGTACGAAAATTAAGAAGAAAATATAGACTTATAAAATTTGTGATATTTACCTATACCATAATATAGTATATGTTATTATGGAGAATTTTTCTTTTGAAACGGGTGATTTTAATTATTCCATAATATTTGTATTACTAAAAAAATTCTTATTAAGATATAATAAAATTTAAATTAAATTATTTGTAAATTTAGAAAGTTGCGAGGGAGGGTAAGACTTGCAAAGAATAAAAAGTAATTTTTAGAAAATACCTTTCTTCGTTATAGGAAGATGATTTCTTCAAGTGTGGTCCAACTTGAGCTGTTCGTTCCTCCATCGTCATTGATTCAACAATGCTCCCACTGAAATATTCCTTCTCCTCCGACTGCAAATTCCCAAATCGTGGATTCTCCGACATGTACTTGATCTCTTCCACCTCATTCATCTCTAAATTCTTCGCCGCCACTTTACACAAAACCCCTTTATGAAAACTAGCACTACTACTGCTGCTACTCTTCCTAGCCACCACCACCGTGCACGGTGGCGACGGCGGAGGTTGCTTCACAATTGTTGGCTCAGTCTTTCCCCTAAACGACACTGAGCCTCCGCAGGAGATGAGTTGAAAGAGGACCGAGTTTCTACTCAGTAATGACTCGGAGGCAACCGGGTCACCATCTTCGAACCGCTTGGACGTGTTGGTAATTTCATTATTAATGGGCTTGTCTGAAAGTGAAGAGGATATTGCTGAAGGAGGAGATAACGAGTTGGTGTGAGTTAAGTCGGTAGGATTTTTCCGAGTAATTGGTTGGATTAACTCGTTTTGATCATCAGTGCAAACGCCTCTAGAGCATGTGGAATTGGGTGTGGTGGAGCTAGTACTGTAACTTGATTTCTCTTCATATTCTTCTTCAATATTTTCGTCTAGGTAATGAACGTTGTTCTGAACAATTTCTGCCTCTGTATGTCGTTTTGAACCTACTGATTTGCGTTTTGGCAGGAAGTTTGACTCTTGAATTTGTTGGCAAGTGTTTCTCAGTTGTGGGGACTGAAGTTGCTGAAATTTTTCTGAACGACAAATTCGTTTTTAGAATAAAACCAAAAAAAAAGGAAAAAGTTTCATGAAATTCACTTACTTATATACTATAGTAACAATTTTTGGACATGTATACAATAACATAGGGTTAAAAAATTACATGAATTTCTGAAACTGTCCAATAAATTATTGATAAAATCAGGAGTGGAATTTTGATTCATGTTTTTTTCGTAAAAAATAATTTGATTGAAGATAAGGGAGTGGGGAGTAATTACCTGTGGAACCTTCAATAATCTCAGAACCTTTGAGAACATACTCAGCGCCTTCAGAAGGGCAGATGAAATCATTTTCAGCCAAGTCATTCCACACATAGCCATTCTTGTAACTCCTACAAAGTTAATTACCATCTTAGCAGTATTTAGAGCCTGTTTGGACATAAAAAAAAAAAAAATCACTTCTTTCCTAAATCAGTGTTTGGCCATAAGAATTATGTCCAAACACAGCTTTCACTAGAAATTTCTTTTCACTTTTTCTTGGAATTTTACATTTCTTATGTCCAATCGCCCACTTAAATAACCACAGTAAAAAATAGTGTAAAAAAATAAAGAAACGGACAAATACTAAAAATTAGTAGGGTGATAAGAGTAACTCTTATTTGTTACATCATGCTAATTAATTATCAGCTATCAATTTTCATTTACTTAAGCACGAATCTATTTCTATAAACTCACCTCAGATTTTCTCTACAAATACCTTATGACCTACATAACCATCTTCATTCTAAGCTAAAAATGTAAGCACAAAAGAAGAAAAGAAAGATAATCTCATTAATCTTCTATTCATTTAATATTTTATATTTTGAACTAAGCTCAGTTCAATATTTTAATTTGGCATAAATTTCAAATATGATATTTTTTCTTCTAATATGCATGAACTCTTCCCTTTTTCACATTTGGTAATTTCATCCATCACTGTGTTAAAGATTTTTAGGTCCCATTTGGCCATAGATTTTGGCTATCTCTTTTTTTAAAAAAAATGAAATATTATTTGTTCAAGGAATATACCTAATTTTTGAAAGAAAAAAAAAATTGAGTTCACAAAAATTGGGTTAGGCAGTTTTGGGTGATTTTTTTCCCTCTCACGAAACTTTAAATTTTCTTTTTTCAAATTAAATACATGTACAAACATAACTTTAACTTCTAAAAATAATTTTTCAAAACAATTTTAAGAACTTCTTTTTCAAAGTTTCAACTAAATCTATATGGAGCTCAGCATTCGTTAAACGAGGAGAAAAAACAGGAAGTGTAGATGAAGAAAGGGCATTTACCTTTTGCAAGACCAAGAATAGAGTGAAGGCAGGCCTCTACCTCTCAAGATGGTAAGCCTATCAATCACATCTGTGCAAAATTTGCATTCCATTCCATTTATTTCACAGCGAATATAACACCAATAAATCAAGAAAGACAAAAATAAATGAACGGAAGAAATATATAGTGACCTTTCAAGCGAAGTTGTTGATGAGCAAGATGAGTGACTTCCATGTAATGAGGATGTTCAAGTTGCCCATTTCTTGATAAGTAATACACAACTTGAACCTTTCTGAAACTTGGTCTGATCACTGATCTTCTGCTGCTTTGTGATTTCCCTCTTTCTCTTTCTGGGCTATTCTCTCTGCATATTCTTCTTCCATTCCCAACCTCCATTTTCTTTCTTTTTCTCTATATTTTGCTTTGTCTTTGTCCTTAAAAAGTAGAAAAGCTATGCCAGAGTAGTTAATGGAGAATGGGAGATTGAGACAAAGGAAAATACAAGGCCTACTCCTCCATCACTGCATATAAGCAATAGAAATTCACTGTATTTTTTTTTACTGAGTCTACTGCTGCTGCTACTATGCCTTGAGATCCTATGGAGAGGGAATTAGGTGTTAAGTTGATCACCTTTTTAATTCTCCTTCTCTTTTGACTTTTACCGGTTTTTAAATTGGGTAAACCTTCGGTCAAATCGGAAGAAAAAAGTGAATTTATCGTAAAAGGATAAAATATTTAAAATTTTAAAGGACCTTTAAGGTAAAATAAATTTAGTTTTTTATAAGTATAGATATTTAAATTATTTTTATAATTTGTGATTTTAAAAATGTTATGACATTTCTATAGTAGTAAAGGCATGCCGTTGCCAATGTAATTTCTAAAAATAAAAATTAATAAAAAGATATTGTCACATAACCTAAACAAAGAGAATACATATTATCAACTAGTATTTGGACATAGATCTCGTTAAAATTTGAAAAAAAGAATTTTGGAAGATAAGATGAAATATAATTTTTGGAAGTTGAAATTATATTTGGACATCTATTTTACTTGATAAAATAAAAAATTTGTGAGTAGAAAACTTGAAAAATTCATCTTAAAAAACTGTCCAAAAACTTATCACTTTTTAAGGTGGCATCCTTCACATATCTACCTACTAAGCTCACAAAATTTTGAGACCAGTTTTAAGTCTATGGTGATAGCCTTTATTCCAGTGTATATTATTGCTTTTAATATAGGGAAAGCTGGCTGTGCAAAGTGCAATCTAGGTTGCTGACCACATTGTATTGTATTTACTATGGCTCTCAATGTCCTCCTACTTTTTAGCAGTGTTTTGTCGTCCAACTTTTATCCCATAATCCAAGTACTTTGTTAAGTTGGATACGTACTATAGACTAGTTGTAGATTATGAAAAAGACTTTGTCGCTGCAACTTCATTATTCTCTTTTGGATTATTTTCCAACAATACCCAGCTTTCTGCTGAGAAAACTTATTGGACTACTCTGACCACATGTACATCCTGCTACAATAAAATACTACTCGTAGTCTAGCAATGGAGCTCGGCACAAAGTTTAACGAAAAAGAATTAACACTTTTGAAACTTGTGATCTTAAAAGTCTAAGAGATTAAAGTTTTGTGGGATCATAATATTTGTGTAGTTATAAAAGTTTCTCATTAAAAGTAAATCATTTAAAGTTGAATTAATTTCAATTGTAGAAATATGTCATTCTTTTTTAAACAAACTAATAAGGGAAGTGTGTCATCTACATTGAAATAGAGGGAGTATTTTAGTTTGATTTGTCACAAAATTTAATTAAAAAAAGCAAGATTTTTGAAATTTGTGATTTAAATATATCATAACACTTCTGTAACAATTAAACTTTTGAAACTTGTGATTTTAAACAAGTCATAACATTTTATGTGGCTATAAAAAAATTTCATTAACAAAAATATATGAATATGTCAATCTTTTTTAAACGGACTAATAAGATATCTTTACCTAACGTGTTTTCAATTCGAGGATTCAATTCTACTCTAATATTTCGAATCACAAGAGTAAATGTTAGTATAAGAGATATTGGTGGAAACATAAATACTTCTCGATTTTGGTGAAGAACAGTAAGATTAAGTTCTGGTCAAAACTAACGTTATGGACCTGGTGGAAATTAATACTCCATGTCTTTGTACTTAACATTGTATAAAATTGTTAGAACAGTTGTATGCAATGCAGTCGCCCAAATTATATATAGATTGTACCCTGAATCTAAGTAACAACAAAAGTAATCTCAATTTAGCAGAAGAGTGCGTTCAATGGATTGGTAGTAGTGGTGTATATCAATCATGTTTTCTTTGTCCACAATAAATGTTTTTGCTGAAACCAAACTCTACGCTTTTTAATCCAAGCTTGAACTCTGCTTTCAAAAAGAATTCTCTCTGGGTCTTATTCTCGTGGATACAACCATTATCACACCACTCATACCGCCGGAACCTTCGGAAAAGAACAATCAGATGGATATAAAAGAGACAACAACACACTCCTACAACGAAATGTTTCTCGATAAATCGGTAAGCCAGCAAAATGAATACTATGAGGAAGATACCCCCACAATCTTCAAAGATGATAAAGGGAAAAACATTGAAGGATCAATCCCACTATCACAAGACGACAGGAAATGCCTTTACTCCCATGGTGTTACTCTATAATCATAAAAATCTTTGGACGTAGAATGTCACACCAATATTTCCGCTCAAAGCTAATTGATTTATGGAAGTCATCCGAACAGTTAATCTTGATTGACCTAGGATGAGACTTCTTCATTGTCAAATTTAGTCTAGAGGAAAATATGGCTAAAACACTACATCTAGGACCATGGTTTGTCTCTGGGAATTTCCTTTCAGTCCGAAAATGGGAACCAAAATTTGTACCATAAAAAGCCACCCTCTCTACCACAACTATCTGGATTCACCTCCCACAACTCCCAACATAGTTTTACGACAAAGAAATACTAGAGAAGGTTGGCAGAAAACTAGGCAAATTACTAAAAATAGACTCATGCACCTCCTCCACCCTGAGAGGAAGGTACGCACGCATATGCATTCAAGTACCCTTGGAAACACCAGTGGAAACATCTGTGATAACTGGAGACCACAAACAAAGAGTGATTTATGAAGGGGAAGGCACATTATGTATGACCTGCGGAAGAATTGGGCACATATAAGGAAATTGCAATTACAAAAAAACAGAATCACCCACACCGCAAGAGGCACTAGAGACTTTAGAAAGAATTACGAAACAAGGTGAAGAGAATGAATGGAAAACAGTTACCTTCCAACCAACAAAAAGTGAAAGAGAGGAATAGTGGAGTATCAAACAACAACAACCAACACCATACACCACAAGCTCAGCGGATCCAGGTAAACATATTCGACGCAAACTCAGGTGAGTTTCTACAAACAAAAGATGTACAGTACAATTCTAAGGCAAGCAAACCCAGTCCAAAATTATACAGCAAGTCCAACGGCCCAATCAATAAACAGAACCCCACCCCCACTCTCGTGCAACTACTTCCACGCGGCCCCAGCCCAAAACTAACTCCAAACATAAGGTAGGAATGGGGCCCAAGGAAACTGACATACCCTCCACCCTCGATCCCCACTTAGCCTCCCAAGACGAGGCCCTTGCTCTAGGCCTATCCCCTGACACAAAAGATCTCAATTTTGGATTTTGCAGGGCCGGTCACGATCAACCAATTGGGGCCCTCACCCAATTGGAGACTACCAGCCCAAATATTCAACCCTACACCATCACCTACGCGTCCCTACCTTTATCTCAGAGGAAATCTCTAATGGGAAAAACTCAACAAACACCATGAACACTTAAGTGCCTCACCTTAAATCACACTCAAATTCAGGTGAAAAGACACTCACCGTCCATTCTATAAAATATCTCATTAATTCTGAATGCCCCTCCCTAGGCACAATAACTGATGCCTCTTCCAGTGACCAAGATTTGACACCGAATGTCACAATTATGAGTCAGTCCTCTAAATTAATCCCCCTCATTACCCAAAGTAGTAGATAAAAAAAATACAAAAATGAAAAAAAAACTAACACCGCCCTCCTTCGTGGCCTCACTACCACTACCACTGGACTACCTACCAATATCCTGGCTGGAGTCAGTGCTGCAGGGACATGGTTTAACCTATAATTTCACCCTAGTAAACCAACCCGTGACCTTGATTGTCTAGAATCCGGCACACTTAGCGAAGGTAATGGTGGAAGCACTGAACAAGGCTTTGGCTGCCTTTGGACCATGCCTATGGCAGACGATGTTGAACAAAGACAACATGCAACCAAACATCGACCCAATGATGCTCAACAATCAAATGTCCCAAGTCTTTCGTTAATACCATTCTTCCCAGACTTGGGAATGGAGGATCCAGCAGCGGAACAGATCTTTGTGACCATCGATCCCCAAATTTACCAAACACCATCACTTTCTGCTCCACCAGAGAAGAGTACGTCTCCACCACTCAGCAACATCAAAAGGGAAATCGACAAGGCCATAGATCTCCTGAAAAGGAAAAACCCACAAGATGCGGAAGGAACAATTTATGGTCTCCTTCGAACAGACTCTCTCATACTGGACTCGGTCAGGGCGATAGAATTCAGTGTGGAGCCCAGCAAAGTTGTTGTGCCCCAGATCGATGACCATATGTGGATTGAGCCTGGTATCTTATCAATCTCAAGGAATCATCAAGCCGCTTCTCAATCTGACTGTGGTACTCAGCTTAAAGGGGAAAACCCAAACGTCTCCGAAGGGGACACCTCAGGGAATGGGAAACCCCAGGAAGGCTAGCATCCAAACATCCAACCACCCCTAATGAATTACCTCATATGGAATGTTAGGGGTGGCAACAACGCTGAGTTCAGAAGGTACTACATGGATATGGTCAAGCTGCATAAGCCAGCTATGCTCGTTCTGCTAGAGACCAAGATGGTGGACCACAAGAAACTGGCTGAGGAACTACATTTTGATCTGATAATTCAATCGCCGACTATTGGTCTATCTGGGGGGGGGGATCGTGCTTATGTGGAAAGAAGACAGCGTTAGTGTGGATGAGGTGTCCACCACCCCTCAGGGGATCCACTCCATGGTGAAGTTACTAACCATACCCCTTGGTTATTATTAGCCATCTATGCTAGTAATAATTTAGCTGACAGAAAACTACTCTGGGAGAATTTCGTTACCATCTCCAAAACCTCCACAAACACCCGGTTTGTGGGAGGAGACTTCAATGAAGTCTTGAAAGCTAGGGATAAATTTGGGGGTAACCCAATAAACCCTAGTCGCAGCAATTTGTTCTGGAACTGTCTTAGTGAATGAAAATTATTAGATTTAGGTTACAAAGGAAGAAAGTCACTTGGTCTAATAAGAGATACAACAATATGACCTCTCTTATTCTTGAAAGAATAGATAGGTGTTTTGCCAATGAGAGTTGGATTTCACAGTACCCTGAGGCTACTGTGTTTCACCTTCCTAGGACCCTCTCTGATCAATGCCCCATCCAAGTTATTCTAATAGGGGAACCCTTCAATAATACAACTAGACCTTTTAGGTTTGAATCAATATGGGCTAGCCACCCAACTTTGTTCAACATCATCAGTGAGGCCCCCCCTCACCCCCCCAATTCCACCCTTATCCAATCCACTGAGTCTTTCAAGAGAATTGTGAATCAGTGGAACAGAAATACCTTTGGAAACATATTCCATAAAAAACGAAGAATCTTAGCTAGAATTGTAGGAATCCAAAGATCCCCTAACTATCAATTCATCAGCTACTTGTTAAACCTAGAAAATAATCTGACTAGTGAGCTAGATTCAATCCTCAAAAATGAGGAGGACTTCTGGAAGCTCAAATCTAGGATTAACAGGCTTAATGATAGGGATGACAATACTAGAGTCTTCCACACTTTGACTCTCAATAGAAGGAGAAGAAACATGATACTCTCTCTCAAAGATGAGAGTGCAAACTGGCTATATGACCAAAAAGACATACAAACAGCCATAATGTATTTCTTCATAACCCTTTATACCTCCTCTCACTCACAAACTCCCATTTCCACCACCAGCCATCTAACAATGTCATATACCCTCTCTAACTCCCAAAGGGATAGACTGGATAGATCCCTTGAGATTGGAGAAATCAAAATGAATATCTTCTCCCTCAAGCCCTTCAAGGCTCTTGGCCCTGATGGCCTCCACCCCTTCTTCTACCAAAAGTACTGGAGCATTTTGGGCAACTCTGTTTCTGACTTCTGCAAGCAATGCTTCACTACTAATTCCATGGATGAAACCATGAACCAACCTCTGCTTTGTCTCATCCTAAAATTCCTCGAAGCTTCCATGCTAAAAAACTTCAATCCAATTGGATTTTGCAACACAATACAAGTCCATCACAAAGATCATTGTTAACATAATTAAGCCAATGATGCCTAATATAATAGGCCCCAACCAGACCAGTTTCCTTTCAAATAGGGACAATGCTATCATTGTGCAAGAGTATATTACTCACTTCAGGAAAATGAAAGGGAAACAGGGTAATATGATTCTTAAATTGATCTGGAGAAAGCTTTTGACAGGTTGGAATGGTCCTTCATCAAGGATACACTCCATGCCTTCAACTTTCCTCCTGGGCTGACCAAGCTAATCATGTCTTGCATTAGCTCTGCCAGCATCTCATTCCTAGTAAATGGAGGTAAAATTGAAGCTTTCAAAACCTCCAAAGGCATCAGACAAGGGGATCCCATATCCCATTACCTTTTCATGATGTGTATGGAGAGACTTTCTAGGTCAATTGACCAGGTAGTACTGGGCAATCAATGGAAACCTATAAGTATCAGTAGGTCTGGCCCAATAACCTCACACCTTTTCTTTGTTGATGAACTCACTCTGTTTGCTAAGGCAAGCAACAGGAACTGCACCTCAATATACTCTATCTTGTAGTCCTTCAATGACAATTGTGGACAAAAAATCAACCTTACTAAGTCCAGAGTCCTCTTCTCCTCCAATACATCCCGGGATACCATGGAATGTATCACTAATGCTCTATCAATCCAAGCTACCACCTCATTTGGTAAATACCTTGGATTTCCCATATTCCATAAGAGAGCTACTAGTACAGACTTTCAGTTCATAATAGACAATATGCAATCCAAACTGGCTGGCTGGAAAACAAGTTGTCTCAACATGACTGGCAGGACCATCTTGGCTAAGTACTCTCTAAATAGTATCCCTAACCATATCATGCAATACATCAATTTTCCCATAAAAATCACCAAGCAAATTGATAGAATTCAAAGAAATTTTATTTGGGGCACCATCCCAAATAGGAAAAAAATGCATCTAATAAATTGGGACAGTGTTACAAAAAAGAAGGCCAATGGAGGGCTAGGGCTCCAAAAAGTTGAATTGAAAAATAAAGCAACCTTTGCAAATCTGGCCTGGAGGATTTATCACAACATATCAAGATTATGGGCTAGAGTTTTCATCTCTAAGCACTGTAATTGGAACCATACACCTAGAACCCTTAGATACCCTAAATCTTCCACATGGCAATGCATCCTCAAAGGCTGGGATACTTGTAGAAAGGCTAGCAAATGGGTGGTCCATAAGGGAAACAAGGTCAGCTTCCTAAATGATGACTGGATCCCCAATCAGCAGCCATTAGGGACATTGTAGAAGGCCCTATTACTCAAAATTATAAAATTTCAAAGTAGACACTGTCTACAACTCAGGAAATTGGGATCTCTTCCCCATCTCTATGGATCTTCCCCCAAATATATCTAACATGATCAATTCTGTCTTTATCCCCCCAAACCCTACTATGGAAGACCAGCTAATCTGGGGACTAACTCCTAGTGGGACCTTCACCAACAGCTCTACCTACTCTTTCCTTAGCAAAACCAAAAACAATGTTGAAATGGAGGAGGAATGGAACTTTAATTAGATCTGGAAACTACATGCACCCAACAAAATAAAGAATTTCATCTGGCTACCTACCCATAAAAGGTTACCTACTGGAGGATACCTTCACAGAATTGGGGTTAACTATAACCCACAATGTTGTTTCTGCCAAAGTTTTGAAAAAATAAGTGACCACATCTTCTTTGAATGCATTAATGCAGCCCAGTTCTGGCAAGAATTGCTATCCAAGGCCTCTATTGAGAGTAGGCAACAGAACCCCATCTTTTCATCCCAACAATGGCTATAACTTAGAACAAGCTTAGAAACAAACCTTTTATGATCACATTCCTTGAAAATACATCCTTCATTTCCGTTTCTGGCATATCTGGCTATACAGAAATCATAACTTGTTCAATAATAAAAAAGATAGAATCAACATTACCAATAGCATCTCTAAAGCAACTGAATACTTTATGTTGGTAAAAAATATAACCATCAAAAAAACATTTCAAATCGCTATAAAATGGGAGCCCCTAGAAGAGGTTTTTTAAGCTAAATACAGATGGGGCCGCAAGGGGTAACCCAGGCATAGGAGGAATAGGTGGAGTATTCAGAAATTACAATGGGGATTGGATTATGGGTTATATGGAAAATATACCACATACAACCAACACTTTGGCTGAATTTAAGACCCTCATGAAAGGACTACAGCTTGCTGAACAAAATGATTGGGTCCCTTTAGATATCAACACCGATTCGGCAGAAATAATACAAATGCTACTTACAGGTAACCTAACATATGATTCTATGATTTGTGAATACAGGTTGTTAATGTTGGATTTTGTTATTAATAACAAAAGAAGTGTGAATGGAAAATGGTGGAAAAAGAAATGGAGGGAAGTGAAATTTTGAATGAGTTCACTTTACTAATGCACTTTATCCCTCATTGGTAGAAGGAAAGAAAATCTTTGTGTATATATAGAGAAGCTCATCTTTTAGCTCTTAAAGAGCTAAGAAGAAGGCAAGCCTCGCGCCGTCGTCGCTCGCTCGCTCGGCTCGGCTTCGACTTCGGATTTGGATTTAGATTTGGATTTGGATTTGGTCAAAGATCGATTGATTAATTAATCTTTTTGGACAAAATTATTTTCAATTAATTAATTAATTAATTAACGAAAATTCAATCCGGAATAACCCATGACCCGTGACCCGGTCCGATTTGGCTCGTTTTCTTTCCCGGATTATTTTAAATCTGTTTTAATTTTCCCGCAAAAATGCCCAACAATTATGGATGTTCTGAAATAGTGTCAAACCTGTTCCAACAGCTATGATTGTTCTGAAAGGTTGCAAACCTTTTCAGAAACAATACCAAATTGGCTATAAATATACCTTCTAATCCCAAAATATTTACTTACCAAATTCTCTGATAATATTCTTCTTCTTCTGCAAAAAAAAATTCCAATGTGTTTTATAACCTTCGAGTGGTTCGTTGTTCATTGGCTTTTTTGGTACCGATACGCTGGTGAGTTAAATCGTTCTATCATGGGAGGATATATTCCAAATCCTCGGGTACTTGAGGGAAATAATTTTTTTAAGGCCACACTGTGTATTCAGTGGGCTCGATTTGTTCCTATAACGATTCAAAATTTATTTTGAAGTTCAAATACTGTTTTCAGAATTTATTTCTACTAACTTTCTGTTTCTGTTTTCAGAAAGATTACTGTTTTATTTATTTACAGCAATACAGATTGATAATAATCTTAAGGAAATTATATTTATTATATTATGTATTCTGTCTTTTTCTATTCTGATTTGAAGATATAAACACTTCATCAGAGTATTGAAATTCAGAAAACGATTTGAAGAACATAAAAAACTTCATTGTTTTCTGTAAAACAGTATATAAAAACTTCAGTTGTTTTTATTACGTACTGTTTATTGATTACAGTATTATTTACTTTGCTGGTTTTGCCATTAATTGATCCCTTCTGTTGTTGACAGTGAGAAATGACAATTGATAACAAAAATCCTTTTGCGACTGTTGGTGCAACGACGATAGCCTCGTCAAGCCGCACTGCTGTTCCTCCGGCCGAGAAACCGGGGAGATTTTCTGGAACCAACTTCAAAGGATGACAACAAAGGGTGTTCTTCTGGCTTACCACACTTGGTATGCAGAAATTCACTAGTGAAGAGCCTCCAGTGCCTTTTGCGGACATGCCAGACAATGAAAAGTTCATGGTTGTTGAGGAGTGGAAGCAAGCAGATTTTCTTTGCAAAGGCTATATCTTAAGTGCTTTAGAGGATGAATTGTACAATGTGTACAGTGCAATGAATACTTCGAAAGAATTATGGGACGCACTTGAGAAGAAGTACAAGATAGAAGATGCATGCTTGAAGAAGTTCGTGGTTGCCATGTTTCTAGACTATAAAATGATAGACAACAAAACTGTGTGAACCCAAGTTCAGGAGCTTCAACTTATTCACGTCCTTATTGCTGAAGGTATGGTCGTGAATGAAGCATTTCAAGTGGCTGCTATGATTGAAAATTTGCCTCCTTAGTGGAGAGATTTCAAGAACTATCTTAAGCACAACCGCAAAGAAATAAAGTTGGAAGATCTTGTGATACGTCTAAGATCGAGGAAGATAACAAAACAACCGAGAAAAAGTCTCGTGCAAATTCAACGATCATGGGAGCTAATATCATTGAGGAGACTTCCCCAAAAAGTAAGAAGAGGAAGAGGTCTTCTGGACAAACTAAGGAGCAGAACAAAAAGAAATTCAAGGGCAGCTGCTATAATTGTGGAAAAGTTGGTCACAAAAGCCCTGATTGTCATTTCCCGAAAAAGGATAATAAGAAGGGGCAAGCCAACATAGTGGAGAAGAATGATGACATTGATGATCTTTGTGCAATACTTTCAGAATGCAACCTAATTGGAAATCCGAAGGAGTGGTGGATTGACTCTGGATCCACTCGACATATTTGTGCTGTCAAAAAAGTACTTGCGACTTACTCTATTGCTGGTCCCGAAGAAGAAATTTCCATGGGAAATAATGCAACAGCCAAGATTGAAGGTTATGGGAAGATATTCCTGAAGATGACTTCTGACAAGGTGTTAACGCTTAACAACGTTCTTCATGTTCCTACTATTAGGAAGAATTTAGTTTCTAATTCTTTACTTGTAAAGAATGGATTCAAATGTGTATTTGTTTCTGATAAAGTTGTTGTAAGCAAGAACGAAATGTATGTTGGAAAAGGCTACCTCACAGAGGACCTTTTCAAACTCAATGTAATGGTTGTTGACAGTATGAATAAAATTTCAGCTTCTTCTTTTTTATTGGAGTCAAATGATTTATGGCATATTTATTTAGGACATGTCAATTATAAAACCTTGCGGAAGTTAATTAATTTAGAAGTATTGCCTAAATTCGAGTGTAATAAATCGAAATGTCAAATATGTATTGAATCTATGTTTGTAAAACATCCTTATAAGTCTGTTGAAAGGAATTCAAATCCTTTAGACTTAATTCATACTGGCATTTGCAATATGAAGTCGACACCATCTCGAGGTGGAAAAAAGTATTTTATTACTTTTATTGACGATTGCACTAGATATTGTTATGTTTATTTGCTTAATAATAATGATGAAGCAATTGAAGCATTTAAGCAATACAAGAATGAGGTAGAAAATCAATTGAATAAAAAGATCAAAATGATTAGAAGTGATAGAGGTGGAGAATATGAATCTCCGTTTGTAGAAATATGTTCGGAATATGGAATTATCCATCAAACTACTGCACCTTACACACCTCAATCCAATGGAATTGCGGAAAGGAAAAATCGGACATTAAAAGAAATGATAAATTCTTTATTAATAAGTTTCGGATTATCGCAGATTTTGTGGGGGGAAGCTATCCTTACAGCTAACCGGATACTCAACAAAGTACCCCACAACACAACACAATCTTTTCCATATGAAAAATGGAAAAGAAGAAAATCCAACTTGAAATATTTCAAAGTGTGGGGGTGTCTAGCAAAGGTACAAGTTCCTTTACCTAAAAGGGTTAAAATTGGACCAAAAACAGTAGATTGCGTTTTTATTGGATATGCTACAAACAGTAAAGCATGTCGGTTTTTGGTTCATAAATCCGATAATCCCGAGATTCATGTTAATACGGTAATGGAATCAGATAATGTTGAATTCTTTGAAAGCATCTATCCGTATAAAACTGAATGCGAGTCTTTAAGTGAAAGACCTAAACGACCTCGGGAAGAACCGAAGGAAAATACTCCAAATATAGAAGATCTAAGGCGTAGCAAACGTCAAAGAACATCTACTTCCTTTGGACCAGATTTTGTGACATTCTTGCTTGAAAATGAGCTTCAAACTTTTACCCAAAGGCAACATCCAAGCAATTTTAGCTTATCCTAAAGTAACCTCAACAAGCATCAATTGGGACTAACAATTGCCCTCAATGCGAATGCATCATTAACACATTTAAACTTTGAAAACTTGTGGATCAAGTGTGACACAAGAGCATCAAGAGTTGACACATTTCATCAAAGAACTTTTCTCAATTACTTTGGCCATTGTGGAACCCAAACTCACACATCCTCAACTCTCCCTAAGTGAACCTCACCTTTTAAAGTATTGACACACAAACCGAGGTTGATGGATTTTCACTCATCTCTCTCAAGGAAGAGGCCACAAGTCCGACTCTAAGTACCATATGCTTGCGCCTTATGTAAGTATCCACTAATGTAGGTTCCCTTCAACTCAAAATCATGTAGGGCTTTTGTGGAGTCATTGTGAAGGCTTTTGGGTAAGGGTAGGACATATTTTTGTTCAAGTGGGTTCAATCTTCCCTTAAGCACTTCTTTTGATTCATTTTGGCACACTTTCTTGACTCATTTGAGTATTCACTTCTTTTTCAAGGGGTTAGAGAGACACATTGTCACCCTTTCTTATGCAATTCAACACATTTCTCCTTTTCTACTTTTTCCATACCCTTTTTCACTTTTGTTTTCTTTGAATCCCCTTTTTGACCTTATTCAATTAGGTCTTTCTTTTTAATTTTTTTTTATTACCTTTCTTTTCTTTTTGCTTCTGTACCTTTTACCACATTGTTTCCTTTCTTGTCTCCCCCCAAACTTAGATATTTGCCATTTACTCAAGGGAAGATTTGGGTGCCAAGAGAGGGTATCATTAAGAACGGGTATAGGCTTGTAGCTTTGGTTCTTGAAAGAAGAAGGTTCAAGGCTCAAAAGGGTTAACTAGGGATCATTTCATTGGTAGGTCATGGAATTGTTCAATCTTAGCATTTTGGATCAAGGAGAGCCTACAATCACTTCTCAAGCCAAATTTCACCTAAGATTTCGCCTCAACAAACATTCGGGGCAAGTTCTAGACCATCGGCTCGGAACTTGGACTCGCAAATCGAATTCTCACCACACACTCTCAAGGATTGCTAAAGATATCGAGTCGAGGGCCCACAACGACCTTAGTTATGACTCAAGTGCACAATGGTCCAATACGACCACATGATGACTGTTTGGTCAACACAAGAGTCTCAAGGCCACGACTTTCACCATCCTAAGCACAACATTATGTCTTTGACCATGGGATAAAAGGCAAATGTGTTAGGACCAAGTGAAGCTTTTCCTGAGGTACCTTTGACTACAAAACTTGAAAATCAAAAAAGAAAAAAGAAAAATCAAAAACGGACTCAAACCCTTAAGAAGGTTGTCACGCTATCTCTCATTGGGAAGAGCCACCCGGTTCGCACAACACTCTACCCTTGGAAAGAACCGTGGCATTAAGAAAACCAAAGGCTTATTGCAAACGGCAACACAAAACAAAAAGGTTACGAGCCTGCTATGAAACTAAAAACAAAATTTTTTAACGAAAATAGAAAAATCGAATGAATATGTACAATAGGGGAGTAGAATATACAACGGGGGGAAATGAATATGTACATAAAGTAGAAAAGTAACTCGAATGAAAAGTTATGTACTGGCCAACTATCAACTAGCAACATAAGCTAAAAGTCAAATAAATATGTACAGTAATCTCAAATGTATCAACCATCAAAATACAAAATAGTAGGGCGCACCCCCACGAATAAAAGCTGGCATTGTCCCCAATGCCAACTACCAAAATAAGCATATAAACAGAGAAAGGATATAGAGTGGCTCCTCAAGCCTGATCCGTCGTCATAGGCTGATCAGTGGTCACCTGGTCCTCTGTACTGGCGGGAACCTCAGACTGGTTCCCAGACTATTGCTGCTCTGCTGCTGGGACAAGGGCCGGGTCATGGACCGGCTAAACATCTGGTGGAGCACTGAAAGTATCCTCTTGAACCTGTGCTACCTCTATCACAACACCCTCAGTGCTAGGAAGCTTCCTCTTCTTCCTTGGGTGCCTAGGCTCCTCCTCTTGTTGTGGCTCCGGTACAACTACTGTTGGTGGAGGTGCTGACTCATCAAAGAACAAATCTAAAGGCAGCTGGTCTGCCTTTAGCTTGTCAACCTCAGCTCGGAGCTCCTTCACCTCTTCCTTATATGCCCGGGATTTTCTCATCTTCTTGTGTTCTCTGGCAAGTTCCTTTAGAGCTTTGCCCTGTGCATCAACTGCCTTTGTCAAGGTAGCCTGAGTAGCCAAAATCTTCTCCTGGTTGGCCAGGAGTGTCTTCAATGTCTCCTCAATGGACTGAGGAATCTCAACAAGGGCTGGAACAAACTGGGCTGCAACTGTGGTAGCCAAAGTGGACAACTTGGATGTCAAGACTGACATCCAGTTGTTCAAACTGGCCAATGTCTTTGCTAACTGCCGGGCCGTGAGGGGGTTGGATTTGGATGTGGGAACCACTGGGCCAGTTGAAGAACTGGGACCTGTAGAGGAGGATGGGATGTCCGGAACAGTAGTGGCAACAGGAGTAGGTGGCTCAATAGAGGCCTCTACCGCAACTGGCTCCTCAGACTGGCCAGTCGGGGCAGAGGTGGATGTTTTTTCCTTCTTATCCCCCTTCGGGTTGTCCGACCCCTGAATATTAAACCATGAGAACGGGGACACCGGCCGGACTCCAACATCGAAGGGGTACTTTTTTACCTTTGCATCTTCAAAGTACATTGTTAGGGTGTTCGGGTAGGGGTAGTTTCTATCTGTATCAATGCCAATGGATATGATAACACTGTACATAACATTCCCCACATTGATGGGGAAACCTGCCATGATGGATGCAATGAGAACCACTCGGGCGATTGAAATGGTCTGGTCATGGGACGAAGGGTCCAGCCTGTTGCATACAAAAGTTAACCATCCTCTCGCCTCAAAATTGAGGTCTTTTCGCAGTGTTTTCTTCCCCACCTGAATCCACTCCGGAACAGTACCCTGCTGAGCTAAGAACTGTTCCACCCAAGGACGAGCTTCCTCTTTCAATGCTAACTTCTCTCTATACAGAGAGTCATCCTCATTATTGAAACCCAAATATTCGTTCAACGCGTCTCCCGAGAACACTATCTTCTTATCCCGCACTTTGGTTGCAATTGACCCTTCTTTTGTGTGGGCCACATTGCTGTAGAATTCCTTCACCATATGCTCATTTGCATCGACCAACTCATCTTTAAAGAAATCCCACCCCACTCTAGTAAGAAATTGTTCATGGACTCGGGGAAGGTAGGGTAACAAATCCCGGGTGACTACTCTTCTTTCTGGAATCACCTTCTTCTTGGGCCACACTTCCCGGAATTTATGAAAGGCCACCTCGATGACAAATCTGTCCTGCCATACAACTGGGTTTCTAGTTCTTTCAATTCCCCCAACTCTAAGTACCCCACTGTTCGGGACCTCCTCATCACTCTTGTTTTTATCTTCTGCACCCTCCCCGGATTCTGAAGCTGTGGGGGAGGTGGAGTATTTGGCACTGCCTGCTTCTGAGCCCTCAGACGACTCAGGTTGTATAACAGTTGGAGCTTTCACTGGGCATGTGGGGGCTTTCCCCGAATCAGTTGAGACATCCTGGGAGGGGAGGTACTCACTCCCCGACTGCTCTTCATCACTCATCACATGCTTTCTTGTTTTTAGCTTTGGTTGTGGAGTGAGTTTCTTCAATTTTGCTTTACCTCACCGGGAGGGGTCAGCTCCTCGTCCGGGTTGTGTAGCTCCACGCCCACATTGTTTAACCATTTCCTGCACACAAATAATTCTAACATTATTAGTTCAGGCAATTGCAGAGTTTCAGTACAGAACAGAAACACAGATAGAGAACAGATGATAGCAGTGCGGACCGCACAAACAAGGCATGCGGACCGCACTGACCAAGTTAGGAAATGAACCCTCTTTGATTAGGAACTATGCGGACCGCATGAACAGGGGGTGCGACCGCGTGGGGGCCAACGCGGTCCGCACAAACTGGTCATGCGGCTGCATTGGCCATACTATTAAAAACTGGTGCCCTCTGAACCTCACCCATGCGGACCGCGCAAACATGGGACGCGGCCGCATGAACGCAGTTCAGGGACTGATCATTCTTGGCCTTCACCGGTGCGGACCGCACAAGCAGGGACGCAGCCGCACTAGCCATCTTCAGAAACTTGGCAATATTTTCTTTGGCCAGTGCGTACTGTACAAAGTGGGATTGCGTCCGCACGGTCACTGTTCAAAGACTGTGCACTTTTTGCACAGTTGTTTTGCACTGGTTCAATCACAATTCCTGCAACATCTCACAAACCATTAGCTCAAAAATCCTAATCTATAACAGAAATCAACAAAGAAAGAAAAAGACATGGGTTGCCTCCCAAGAAGCGCCTGATTTAACGTCACGGCACGACGCATGTTACCATCAAAGTCACTTCAAATGAATGAGTGCCACCACGGGGGTGTCATCAAACTTTCCCAAGTAATGCTTAACACGATGCCCATTGACCCGGAAAACTTCACCATTTTTGTTTTTGAGATCAATAGCTCCAAATGGGGTTACACCAACAACTTCAAATGGACCACTCCACTTAGACTTAAGCTTTCCCGGGAATAACCTCAACCGGGAGTTGAAAAGAAGAACCATTTCACCAACTTTGAATTCCTTCCCTCGGGCATACTTATCGTGAAGGTACTTCATCTTGTCCTAGTACAAGGACGCGCTGGAGTAGGCATGAAATCTAAACTCGTCTAGCTCATTGAGTTGCTCAACCCGGAGATTTGCAGCGACATCCCATTCTAAGTTCAATTTTCTCAAGGCCCACATAGCCTTATGCTCCAATTCCATCGGAAGATGACAAACTTTCCCAAATACCAACCGGTACGGAGACATACCAATCGGGGTTTTGTAAGCTGTCTGATAGGCCCAAAGAGCATCATCTAGTTTCTTCGACCAATCGGTCCTATTGGCATTGACAGTTTTGGACAAAATACTCTTGATCTCTCAGTTTGAAACCTCAACTTGGCCACTCGCTTGAGGATGATAAGGAGTGGTCACCTTGTGATTTACACCATACTTGGCAAGCAATGAATCAAAAGCCCGGTTGCAAAAATGAGAACCACCATCACTAATGATAGCACGTGGAGTGCCAAACCTTGTGAAGATACTCTTTTTCAAGAACACCACCACATTTCGAGCTTCATTGTTGGGCAAAGCGACGACTTCGACCCATTTCGATACATAATCAACCGCTACCAAGATATAGGTGTTCCCACAAGAACTCACGAACGCCCCCATAAAGTCGATACCCCACACATCAAAAATGTCCACCTCTAGAATTGTGTTGAGAGGCATCTCATCCTTTTTAGAAATCCCACCGGCTCGTTGGAATTCATCACATCTCTTGACAAAATCACCGGCATCTTTAAACAAGGAGGGCCAATAGAAACCGCAACTAAGCACCTTAGAAGCCGTCCTCACCCCGCCATGATGGCCACCATAGGGAGAGGAATGACAAGCCTCCAAAATACTCAATTGTTCTTCTTCCGGGACACATCGGCGAATCACACCATCGGTGCAAATCTTGAACAAATATGGCTCATCCCAATAACAATCCAAACTATCCCGCTTGAGCTTCTTCCTTTGGTTAGAAGAGAGCTCATACGGGATTATACCGGTCACAAGATAATTTGCCATATCGGCAAACCACGGCATATCATGCATAGATACCGCAAGGAGTTGTTCATCCGGGAACGCATCATTGATTTCAAGGCCGTCAGAAGGCCTCCCCTCTTCTTCCAAGCAGGACAAGTGGTCCACCACTTGATTTTTACTTCTTTTTCGGTCCATAATTTCTAGATCAAACTCTTGAAGAAGTAGCACCCATCTCATCAACCTTGCTTTTGAATCTTTCTTGGTCATCAAATACCTAATGGCGGCATGATCTGTATGGATAATCACTTTGGCCCCGATAAGGTATGGTCGGAACTTTTCCATGGCAAACACAATAGCTAGCAACTCCTTCTCGGTGACTGTATAGTTTCTTTGAGCTTCATTCATCGTCTTGCTTGAGCAGTACACCGGATGGAACATCTTGTTGATTCTTTGGCCCAAGACCGCCCCTACCGCAACATCACTAGCGTCACACATGAGCTCAAATGGCAAGCTCCAATTGAGTGCGGTAATGATAGGGGTTGTTGTCAACTTGTGTTTTAGAAGCTCGAAAGCTTCCATGCGTTTCTCATCAAAAACAAACTTGGCCTCCTTCTCTAACAACTTGCACAACGGATTAACTACCTTAGAGAAATCTTTGATGAACCTTCGGTAGAAACCCGCGTGCCCCAAAAAGCTCCTCACCCCTTTGACAGAAGTAGGGGGAGGTAACCTTGAAATGACTTCAATCTTGGCTTTGTCAACTTCAATACCTCTCTTCGAAATCTTATGACCCAATACAATACCTTCTTCTACCATAAAATGGCATTTTTCCCAATTGAGAACTAGGTTTGTATCTTCACATAGGGCCAACACATGGTCCAAATTTGTCAAACATTCCTCAAAGGAGTTTCCCACCACGCTAAAATCATCCATAAAGACCTCCAATATATCTTCCACCATGTCGGTGAAAATTTCCATCATACATCGTTGAAAGGTCGCTGGGGCATTACACAATCCAAACGACATCCTCGAAAATGCGAATGTGCCGTAGGGACAAGTAAAGGTCGTCTTTTCCTGTTCTTCCGGGGCGATGAGAATCTGATTGTACCCCGAATACCCATCTAAAAAGCAATTGAACGACCGACCCGCAAGGCGATCAGGCATTTGGTCGAGGAACGGCAACGGGAAATGATCCTTTCGAGTCACCTTGTTAAGCTTTCTATACTCCATACAAACTCTCCATCCTGTCACCGTCCGAGTAGGAATCAACTCATTGTTAGCATTGGTTACCACAGTCATCCCGCCCTTCTTTGGTACGCATTGCACCGGAGAAGTCCATGAGCTGTTAGAAATAAGATACACCACACCGGCGTCAAGCCACTTGATAACTTCCTTCTTGACCACTTCTTGCATAGCTTCGTTGAGTCTCCTTTGGTGTTCAAGTGAGGGCCTCACATCCTCTTCCAATATGATCTTATGCATGCAAAAGGCGGGGCTTATACCCCGTATATCCGCCAATGTCCATCCTATTGCCCTCTTGCACTTTTGTAGAACCGCCAAAGTGGCGTCAACCTGTACGTTAGTCAAGCAAGACGAAAGAATAACAGGCAAAGTGAAATTAGGGCCCAAGTATTCATACTTGAGGTGAGGAGGAAGTGGTTTCAACTCTAACACCGGCGGCTCCTCAATAGATGGCTTGGTTTGGGGAGTTTTGCGATTCTCAAGATCCAAGGATAACTTCCTAGGCTCATAAGAATACGAGCCCATACCATGCAAAGCGTTTACACATTCAACTCTCCCAGCATCATCATCAACATCCATGTTCAAGAGCACGGCTTCAAGTGAGTCCTCAACATTCACCATTGCGCTTGTGTCATCCACTATTACCGCCGTGACAATGTCAACAAACGAGCACACCTCGGTGCTATTCGGTTGCCTCATAGATTTGCACACATGGAACACTACCTTTTCATCACCAACACGGAAGGTCAACTCTCCCGCCTCGACATCTACCAAAGCCTTCCCAGTAGCTAGGAAAGGTCTTCCAAGGATAATTGGCACCTCAAAATCCACCTCACAATCCAAAATAACGAAATCGGCCGGCAATATGAACTTATCAACAAGAACAAGGACATCATCAATAATCCCCAAAGGCCGCTTCATTGACCGGTCCGCCATTTGAAGCCTCATAGAAGTTGGACGAGGTTGTCCGATTCCCAAGGTCTTGAAGACCGAATATGGCATTAAATTGATACTTGCCCCCAAGTCACAAAGGGCTTTTGCAAAGTTGGCACTTCCAATGGTACATGGGATAGTGAATGCTCTGGGGTCCTCAAGTTTCGGAGCCATATAATGTACAATTGCGCTCACTTGATGGGTCATCTTGATTGTCTCACACTCCATTGATCTCTTTTTGTAACCAAATCTTTCATGAACTTTGCGTACCCCGACATTTGCTCGAGTGCCTCCACCAAAGGCACATTGATAGTCAAACTCTTCATCATCTCAATGAATTTCTTAAATTGGTTGTCACCCTTTTGCTTGGCCAACCGTTGAGGATAGGGCGGAGGAGGTCGAGGTAAGGGTGCTTGGGCTTTGGGAACCACCGGCTCGGGAATATCAATCACGTGTTCCCTAGATGGGTTCACGGCCTCTTGTGTTTCATCCTCAACCTCATGAACACCAATCCGCACATCATCTCTCACACTTGGTTCAACTACATCTTCAACCACCAAATGCATTTCATTATCTCGTAACTCATCTTCATCCACCATAACTTGGTTTCCTCTTGAGGCATGCACATCACCGCCTCTTCCACTTCGCGTTGTCACTGCCATCACATGATTATTGTGCCCACCCTTGGGGTTTACTACTGTATCACTTGGTAGAGCACCCTTTGGGCGAGTATTTAAAGACTGAGAGATTTGGCCTAATTGCACTTCCAAGTTCCGGATAGATGTGTTATGCGAAGCTAATTGGGCCTCGGAATCTTGGTTCTTTTTCATCATTTGCTCGAACATGCTTTCAATTCTCCCCATCTCGCTTCCGGACGAACTCGGACCTTGAGAAGGAAAGGGGGTGGATTGTTCGGTTGTTGGTACATGGGGGGCCTTTGAAAACCTTGCCCCCGGTTGCCTTGGTTCCCGCTATTGTTCCACCCTCCTTGATTGTTGTTGTTGCCCCAATTATTGTTACTACCATGCCAATTTCCTTGGTTGCCTTGATTACCCCAATTGTTGTTTTGGTTGTTGTTATTCCAATTACCTCCGCCTTGTTGTTGATTGCCACAATTACCTTGAAGACGCCAATGTTGATTTGAAGAGTTACCTCTATTCCCTTGATAGTTGTTGACATATTGGACTTCTTCGCTTTGATAATCATAGCACTCATTTGAATAACCACCACCATTATTGTTGTTGTCATATTGTTCACAATTACCTTGAGGTTGTTGTCCTCTTTGCCTCATTTTCAACATAGAAACACCTTCCATTGCGTTAACTTGGCGCGGGTTTTGGACTTATTGCAATTGCGCCTTTGCCAATTGATTCATAGTTGTTGTAAGCTCGGCGATAGCTTGGACATGATCATGCAATTCCTTGTGTAAATGGATGGCCGTGGGGTCACCTTGGGGCACGTTTGCTCGGCTTTGCCATGCCGAAGAGGTGTCGGCCATTTCATCCAGTACATCACATGCCTCTTGGTAAGAAAGTTTCATAAAGTTCCCTCCGGCCAATTGGTTCACGATGTATTGATTTGTG
Source organism: Nicotiana sylvestris (assembly GCF_000393655.2). Taxonomy (NCBI): domain Eukaryota; kingdom Viridiplantae; phylum Streptophyta; class Magnoliopsida; order Solanales; family Solanaceae; genus Nicotiana; species Nicotiana sylvestris. The sequence continues at coordinate 131,412,128 of NC_091061.1, forward strand.
GTGTTGATTCCCCGATGAAAGGTTTATTGAATCATAGCCTCGGTCATATCGTTATTAGGACACTCTTTCACCATTGTTCTATATCTTTCCCATATCTCATGCAAAGGTTCCGTCGGCTCTTGCTTGAAAGCTAGAATTTCATCCCGAAGATCTGCCATATGACTTGGAGAGAAGAACTTGGCAATAAATTTGTCCGCCAATTCATCTCATGTTGTAATATAATGATTGGGGAGCCTTTCTAACCAATCCAATGCTTTACCCCGAAGAGAAAACGGGAAAAGCCTCAATCTCAACGCATCCTCGGACACATTTGTCTGCTTGCTACCCTAACATGTATCCACGAACCCCTTCAAGTGTTTGTAGGCATTTTGATCAAAGGCACCCGTGAAATAACCTCTCTGCTCGAGCAAGGTCAGCATAACATTTGTGATTTGAAAGTTCCCCGCCCGGATTCGGGGAGGAACAATAGCACTGGCGTATCCTTGATTTGGTAAAACTCTGGGAGCCACTCTCGGTGGTGCCGGAGGAGGGTCTGGAATATTGTTGTTCTCATTTGCATTTATATTGACATGTCGGCCCCTCTGTGGAACTTAAGGTAAGACCTCATCTTGTTCTAGATCCTCTACCTCCTCCCCCGCTATCACATTGCCGAGAGGGTCATTTGCATTAAGAGCCATTGTACCTGATTGATCGACACAAACAAAATTAGTAAACAAGAAGGAAAGAGAAGAAAAACACAAAATTAGCTACACAAATAGTCAACACCGTAAGCTCCCCGACAACGGCGCCAAAAAGTTGATCGCTGCAAACTCAACCTTACGCAACGGTAGGAAGAGCGGGCGCTAAGACTTTTACCCGAATAGTGGTATCAGGGTCAATTTCCACATGGAGCTTGGAATGGAGTTGCGTATTTGTTCAGACTAGGAATGCGTGTTTGCTCCTAATTGTACTTCTATCATTTTTTTGGGTTGATTCCTAATTGTATCAACTACAGTTTAAGCTACTTTATGCTAAAAGGAGATGTTCTAAGTTGTGATTAATATAGAGAAAGGCACTAGGGTCGTGGCATCACCTAGGTGGTTAACTAACGGGTAGAGACTACTAATAATAGATTGACATAGTTGGGGTCAATGTTATAACCGTTGCACAATTATACCCACTCTCACACCTCTCGGTAGAGAGAGCAATTTTGCCCAATTGACTCTCTCGAGACCAATTGGGTAGGCCAATTAGACCAAGCAACTAGGGTTCAAGTAGGGTGATTACTCTCTCGAGATTTAACCCGTTAAGTGGGACTACCATTTCTCATGGGTCCACCCCAATTCCTTGTTGGGTCAATTTTGGGGTCATAGACTCTCTTTCTCAAGAAGAGTCAAGACCCACTAAGCTAGAATCAATGTTTGCAACCAACAATCCCTAATTAAACCATAAAATTAACCCAAATAACAAACACCCAATATCAATCTATCATTAAGAAGCTACACTCATTAATTACCCACACTAGGGTTGAGCCAAACCCTAGCTAATGGGTTTAGCTAGACATAATTAAAGAAGAAAATGAAGAAATAGAATATGAAACAACCATATTAATTAATTGCTAATGTTAAACTACAATAATCTATGATGAAACTAAGCTAAAAATGTCCAAGATAGGCCAAAACATAAGTCTCGCGAGTGCAGCAGCTATCAGATGTACAAAACTTGACCTAAAAATGGTAAAATATTCTATTTATAGTGGGCTAGAAAAACTAGACAAAAATGCCCCTGCGGGGTTAGTGCGAACCGCACAAAGTTGGCACACGGACGCACTGGGTTGCTTGACCTCTGAATCTTGCTCTCTGAAGATGGTGATGCGGACCGCACAAAGTTGGAATGTGGCCCGCACAAAGTTGTTGTGCGGCCACATGAATAGTTTTGGCAGCTTCTGAACTTCTTGGACGCGGACCGCGTGACCATAGAGTGCGGCCGCATGGAGAGGGACGCGGGCCGCATAAAGTGAGACGCGGTCGCGTGGTTTGCTTCTGGAATATGACACTCTCTGAACTTTTTGGACGCGACCGCATAGCAAGATTGTGCGGCTGCATGAGTGAGACGCGGGCCGTATGAAGTGGGACGCGGGCCGCATGAAGTGGGACACAGCCGCATGAGCTTGACTTGTAGTTTCACAGTCTCTGAACTCCTATGGTGCGGCCGCATGACATGATGGTGCGGTCCGCACCAAGTTCTGAATGTCCTTACTTTAATGATCTTTGACACTTGAGCAGGTTTCACTCCGATTTGAGCCGATCTTTGACGATTTGTCACTTTATAGCTCAAACCTGCAATCAAGCGCAATTTGTAAGCATTTTGGGACTATTTTGTAGCAAATTACACTCAAAGCGCAGGCAAGTATGGGTATAAAACATGTTAAAATCCTACTTATCAGCAATGCAGCCTTTTTTGAAAGTATTCGATAGCAAATCTTTTAGAGTTAGGGTTGGCTTATAGTTATTCAATTACAGATACCTCCCTCTCCTAACCGACCCTTTCTAAAATACTCAAAAAATCCCTTTTTTGTAAATTCTTTTGAACCTTGCTTACTCGGCCTAAGCAAGCCTGGCTGAACACCCGAAAGAAGTTTTTTCTCCATCGAACGGGAATGGACGAAGAACGAGGAGGCATTCTTCATAGAGAAGAGCCCTGAGAAATTTCTTCAAATTTCAACAATTATTACATTTTTAACTCAATTGATTTTTCAACTAAATTTTCCTTAAACCGTTTGAGGTTGTACTTTACTTAAAAAGGAATTTCTTCATGTTTTGATTTATTGATTTCTCGTATTAAAGGTAATGACTCATTCGATATTGTAATTTAATTGAAAAGGGTATTTTCTTTATCAAATGATTTCAAAAAAAAAATAATAACTTCATCTTCTCTTGTTGATTTCCTAATTGGGTTGGAAGTTGTACTCTACCTTATGTTAAGTGAATGAGGCTCCTTGAACATTCTTAATTGTGTTGGGTTATGGACCTATGAACTAAGTAATATGAGGATATTGTTGTGCAATATGAGACAGAAATATGTGGGCATGAGGTGCCATGAAAATATGAAAGTGGGCTGACACCTATATTATTATTTTTGATTATGAAATGAGGCGTCATAAGGTGACCTTTACTCGAAAGAATTATATTCGAAGGATGCTTATTTGAAAGATTCTTATTTGAAGGAAATATATTCGAAATATATTTATTGAAAAGTATATTATATTAGAGATTATTACTTGAAGGATTTATAGGCGAAAGATTTATATTGAAGGACTTGATTAATTGATTGCACTTGTATTTATTATTTGTTGAGAAGCATTTATGGTGTTCTTGTTGCCTGCTATTTATATCACTGGTTAATCATTGTTGCCATCATTGTTATCTGCTTCCTATTATTTTACGATATACTGCACAGGTTTATTTAGTAGTCTGGTCCTAGCGTCGTCACTAATTCGCCGAGGTTAGGCTAGGCACTTATCAGCACATGAGGTCGGTTGTGCTGATACTACACTTCTGTATATTTTTGTGTACAGACCCAGGTATTTGATCGATAGTAGCTATTCGTTGCGGTAGAGACTCAAGGTAAACCTGTTGCAGCGTTCGCAGTCCTCAGAGTCACCTTCAATTGCACTTATTTCCATTTGTTCCCTTTGTTTCGGAACAATGATGTATTTATTTTGTATAACTACTCTTAGAAAGGCTTGTGACTTGTACCACCGGTTTTGGGAATTATAAATTGTTAAGAGTTATTGAATTTAAAGTTGGCAAATATCAATGTTATTTCAGTTAATGTTAGGCTTACCTAGTTTAGAGACTAGGTGCCATCACGACTCCTTCGGAGAGATTTTTGGGTCGTGACAGATATATTCCAGAACCTCGAGTACTTGAGGGGAATAATTTCCTTAAGGACACACTGTGTATTCAGTGGGCTCGATTTGTTCCTATAACGTTTCAAAATTTATTTTGAAGTTCAAATATTGTTTTCAGAATTTATTTCTACTAACTTTTTGTTTCTGTTTTCAGAAAGATTACTGTTTTATTTATTTACAGCAATACAGATTGATAACAGTTAATGCAAAGGATGGACATGGTCGTGGTGAGGGACACGTACAGGGAGCAGAATAGGGTGGCAGATGCAATGACAAAAGAGGCAGCAAAGCCAACTTTTATGGGTAGATCAAGCTTACTAGAAGTTTCTCCGATGTTTGCAAATGATGTATTTTGGGCAGACATCCTAGGAACTGAAGTTGTTTGGGCAGACATCCTAGGAACTGAAGTTTGCAAAGTGGTATTATTCTATTGCATATAGCAATTGGATAATAATTCCGGAATTACTAATACCGCTATAAAATACGCGATAAAGATGCCCTTCTCCAAGGTTCTTCCCTCAAATCCTTCAAAAAAAAAATTAAGGTTAAAATTGGGAATAAAGTTTATTCCTGCTTGTCAGTATACACCAAATACATTTATACTCCATGAATATATTTTTATCTAATGAACTAAATATGTTTACTAAATAATTCTATTAAGTATTATTTAATTCCCATAATTATAATCCGGAATATCTTTTTCCCAACCAAATGACCCCCAATTGAACGAACACTGGACAAGGTTAAAAAGGCAAACGGTGAGGTCCACTGAATGGTCTGGGATTCACTCAAAAGTGAAGTTGTGACTTGTGACATCGCATCCCAATCCAATCCAAAATGTGACTACACAAACAGTGCCCATTCTTGTCCTTTAAAAATTGTGGACTTGTTGTAAGCAGGTCAATTTGTCCATGCATGGATAGCACGTGAATGTGCATGCAAATTTTCAGACCCTAGCCCTAGTATGTCATTCACTACTATGTCATTCACTACTATGACTTCTAAGGGGAGCAAAAGAGGCAATTCTGAGCTTCATCTGTAGTTGCGTGGTACAGTCCCCTTTCAGGGTAAGTGGATTTTCTTATTTTTAATTTAATAAAGAGTTCTTTTATTATATTTATTTAAGGGAGTAGTCAGTGGAGAGAATTATAAGGTCCGGAATAGTATCTTCTCCCATCTCCAGTAAAGTAAAATCTAGATAGTCAATTAATATTTTCCAAAACGAATATAGATTGATGTTTTTTATTTATTTATTAGGACCATAGCAGGGGTGGATGTGCATTGTGCAACTCAATTTCTCTATTTTTTAGTGCAAAGCATATATAGTTGTAGTAAATTTGAACCCACAATATTAAAATATTATAATACTAAAAATCCTAAATATCGAATTCATCAAATTTAAATTTTAGATTCCTACTAGGGACCTAGGGACGATGATGACTAGAAAGTAATATATATTTTTCAAGAAAATTATAAACTTGCCAATTGTATCAAAGGAGAAAACTTTGGTGTGAAAAACTGGAATGGTTGTAATCGTAAAAAGTCAGTTTTTGAAATAAATCATGGGCTTCAACCGCGATAGTATTTAATTTTTGCATTTATATCCGGTTTTGGGATCACAATTGAACTTATACGTACTTTGTAAAAACATTTGCAAGCCTACCCACTTTGCGATCAACTTCAGACTTATCGGGTCTGAAGTTAAAAAACAATTAGTCTGAAGTGAAAAATTTGAACTTCAGATGCACTTAAGGCCAAATAAGTCTGAAATCCAACCAAAGATTTCTGCACTTAAGGCCAATAAGTCTGAAGTGAAAGAGTTGCAATTCAGATGCACTTAAAGCCAAAATGTCTGAAATGCAACAAACATTTTCGTAGACTTAAGACCAATAAGTCTGGAGTAAAAAATTGTACTTCGGATGCACTTAAGTCCAAATAGGTCTGAAGTGCAACCAATGGTTTCATGCACTTAAGGCCAATAGTCTGAAGTAAAAAATTGTACTTCAGATGCACTTAAGGCCAAAAGGTTCGAAATACAGCAAAAGTTTTCCTACACATAAGACCAATAAGTGTTGTGGGCTTTATTTTTTTCACTATTGCTTAGAGTTTCTTCTTTTTCTTTATTTTAATTACAAAATGCGTTCGTTATATTTATTGTTGCTTTGACAAGTTGATGACTGAGATTTGTTCTTGATCATATTTGGAGGTTATATTTCAAATTTGAGCACATTTGGAGCAGATTTATGAATTAAATTGTATATTGGATTGTTAAAATTCGAAGAACAAATTTTTATTTTTGGACAATTTGCACTTCAGACCTATTTGGCCTTAAGTGCCTGAAAACATTGGTTGCACTTCAGATCTTTTGGCCCTAAGTGCATCTGAAGTGCAATTTTCCACTTCAGAATTTGGATATGAACTTTACCTTTAATAAATTAGAATTTTTTTTTTGAAAATTTGTGAGTGGAAATTGAATGTTTGTAATATTTAAGTTGAAAAACCAACCTAGAGTGATCTGTGTTGCATCGTCTGAGCCAACAATCTATCTCATGAAATATACTCCTTATATAATTTTGCTCTACATCTAACTTAGGTAGGTACATAACCCGGGGCCTTTCAGTTTAGCTGGTTGGAGAGATGTGGTACGCAGTACGAGTCTATTGAAGATATCTCAACTGAGTCAAACCCTTCAAAGTTTGATTTCAAAGCCTAGCTCGATGTTTGTCAACAAAAAGTAAGCTGTCAGGTACGAAATCCAGGTTACTGTTTTAATTTCTAGACTAACATAGTAATAAGTCACCACCACTCCACATACGGGCGAGTATTTATATGTTACCGTAATTCGTATCCATAGAGAATGCCAATTGACCCAATCCTATGTAATATCCTACGGAAATATTGTGGTAACGAAAAAAGATGAAATTTAGCTGACGCAGTTGACTTTAAGATAGTTGAAAGAATCTAGGTATCCCTTTTTTCGAGTCCGAAACTTAAATAATGAGTTTTGGAACTCAAAATATCTTTATACAGTTAAAAAAGAAGAAGAAGCTATCTTTCTAACTAAAACGCAGTATTATATTGTATTTTAGTTTAACGAAAAGTTAGTCGTTAAAGGAAAACGTAGTATAATACTGTGTTTTAGTAAAGCGCAGTATTATACTACGTTTTTCTTCTTCATTTTAAAATCGCCCTTTCTTCCCCACCCACGACAGAACCTCCCCCCTCCATTAAAATACTCCTCACAGCAGCGCCCCCCCCCCCCCGATTTAAATAAAAACTCGAGTGGACCCCACCCGTCATACAAAAAGTGAAGATTGTAGGTCCTGCATACAACCTAAGCCTTCGATTGTTGTGGTTTCCTTGTTTCGGGCTCAAAATTTTAAATTTCCGACATTTCTAAAAACATAAATCGAGATGTTCCGATTTAGTTTATGTCGAAACTCGTATAATAAATGCATATTTGTTGTCTTGAATGTGTTTTCACGTTGTTTTGTGTTTTGTTTGCGATTAAATTTGTATGTTATTTTTATCCGGATTAAATTATTAGTGTTTAAAAAAAAGTTAAAAATTGAGAAATAATTTTTCTTGTTAATAAAAATGTTCATAAATTTCTTTTATTGTTTTATATGTAATTTCGTGAATGTTATGTTATTAAAATATGTTTGTTGTTTTTATTTAGTTTAGATTATTTATTTGCTTAAAGAATAGTGGCCTTTTAGCATAGTAAAATATAGAGCCTTATAACGTAGTAAAATATAAAGCCTTTTAATACAGTAAAATATAGATCCTTTTAGCGTAGTAAAATATAGAGCCTTTTAACGTAGTAAAATATTGAGCCTTTTAGCGTAGAGTCTCTGTAGTTTAAGTATCTACTAACTACAAACTCTATCCAATTACACTTTACAAAAATTAATTATTTAATTTATAGAACAAACACAGAGAACTAACAAATTAATATATGCTGTCAAATTAAATATTGAGCGTGGAACTCATAGATATATACCCTGTCTAATTAAAAACTTAAATATTTAATTTATAAAACTAACAAAATTTTAAAAATATTGAAATTGACATACATAAGAATTCAGGATAGCTTGGTGCTACTGAGTCTCAAATATCGAGCCTGGAACCTATAGATATTTACTCTGACCAAATAAATAATTAAATATTTAATTTATAAAACTAACAAAATTTTAAAAATATTGAAATTGACACACATAAGTATTCAGGATAGCTTGATGCTACTGGGCCTCAAATATCGAGCCTGGAACCCATAGATATATATTGTGTCCAATTAAATAATTAAATATTAATTGTTATAACACAAACTAAATTGTAAAAATATTAAAATTGATACACATAAGAATTCAGGATAGCTTGGTGCTACTGGGCCTCAAATATCGAGCATGGAACCCATAGATATATAATGTGTCCCATTAAATAATTAAATATTAATTATTATAGCACTAACAAAATTGTAAAACTATTGAAATTGACACACATAAGAATTCAGGATAGCTTGGTGCTACTGGGCCTCAAATATCGAGCCTGGAACCCATAGATATAAAATATGTCCCATTAAATAATTAAATATTAATTATTATAACACTAACACAAATTTAATAGTGTTTAATTTACAGTAGACGACATGGACGTGCCGCCTGTGCATCCTGGACCAGTCTCGGATCAGATATTAATGTTACAAGGCGATCATAGGTCCGCCTACATATGGGAGGGACAACTAGTGGAGCAGACTCTCTGCGCTAAGAGAGTGGACGGCGTGTGGGACTTTTTGAGGGAGAGAGCTTTCCATCCCCGCGTAGTCGAGCACCTCATTAATACGGGCTTCTATAGGATTTTTGAGATTGGGCGGCTGCAGCTCGACTGGTCTCTGATCACGGCGTTGATAGAGCAGTGGCGACCGGAGATGCACACTTTTCACCTGTCCATTGGCGAGGCCACCATCACGCTTCTGGATGTTCAGGTTTTATATGGGCTGCCTGTTGATGGACTGGCCATTGAACTGCCTCAGTATATGAGATCTATGACGCGTGCTCAGTATTTGGACTTGCTGCAGCAGTTTACTGGTTTCAGACCACAGGGTGAGGATGTAGCTAGAGGAGGCAGTCGCATTGCTGTGACAGCTATCAAACAACATTTGGAGGTATTGCACCCCGACATCACCGGCGAGACAGAGGATCTACATATTCACTGGTACACGAGGTTGGTGTTGCTCCTTCCTTTTGGGGGTGTCTTGTTCCCGAACACTTCGGGAAGTCTAGTAAGTATACGCTTTCTACATCATCTTCAGCAGCTAGATGAGTTACCCCAGTACAGCTGGGGTGTTGCTGTTTTTGCTTACTTGTACAAGAGTATGTACCGGGCTAGCATGGGCACCCAAAGCGACATATGCAGCAACATACCAACAATCCTACAATCGTTGAGTATGGCCGGCAGGTGGTAGAGCTGGCTCTCCAGACACTGTAGCGAGCCAAAGAGGATGAGAGGTTAGATCACGCGGCTGAGTATGTGGCGCCAGAGCAGCACCATCGGGGTAGGCCTGTCCCACGAGGCAGGGGTCGGGCACGAGCCAGGGCTGCCCCATGAGGCAGGGGTGCCCCACGAGGTCGTGGGGGACGGCGAGGAGGTGGTCCCTTGCAAGGGGGCGTTGATGCACCTGTTGACCCGCCTATTGAGGCACCTGATGAGGATCTTGGAGATGATCAGCCAGGTTATTTCCCTCAGCTAGACGAGCCTTCCAACAACATGCCATCGTACAACCTTCAGTTGGATCTACCAGCATCGCAGGTCACCCCGTCATATCATTGTTGATCACGGGTACATTCGACGGAGATGTAGAGCAGTTCTTTTCAGGCCCATCTACTGCAGCTGAGGATCGACCGACTCGAGACGTGGATGGCGGGCGCAGGTTGAGTTTTGGCGCATCCCCGGCGGTTAATGCAGATCTATCACAGGCGCATGTATGTTCGTATTACTGTTAAATTTTAATTTGTTTTCTTTTCCTTAATGATTTGCCATAAATTAATTTTTAATTTTCTTATTAAGGTTTCGTCCCAGCCCATCACGGAGCCCACTGTATGCGATGATGAGGACACCACAGATGCTTATACTTAGGAGCCCGATGAGACCATGGTGAGAAAATGTTTTTGACTTAACACACACATTACTGATATACATTTTCATATGCTAAGCTTAGTAATTGTTTTGTAGGTTGCTGACGGAACGACGACCCCTTCTACCGATCCTTCCAGTTGTACTGGTGATCATGCGGCTGCGCATCCTCACATAAAGGGGCGACTTGATGAGGATGGTCCTGATAGTGTACCCGGGCGACAGGGGATGCGCGTCAGGCCAGCGGCTGCACTGAAGCACACAGGCTGTGGGACTCATTGATTTCTTTTTGTTTGTATTTTGTGTAAATACTACATTATGTAAATAATGGTAAGAATTGTATTTTAACAATTTTATTTTAACATAATTTAAACAACAATTTTATTTTAATAGTACAACACAAACACAAACATAGCAAACCTAACATAACATAAATTCAGTACAATTAATGAAAACACATGACAAGGGAAACATAAAGATACATTACTACGCTCAACATGTACATTTCATTGTTTAGTCACGACCGCCTAGTATTCTCTTCTCCAACCACTTGAGTTGGTCTTCCAGCTTTTTTTTCTTCTTCCACCTCCTTGAGTTTCGCCTTCAACTCCGCAACTTCTTGTTTGGATTGTCGCTCTCTTTTCCACTGCTTCAACACAAACTATGAAGAGAATACAACTTGTCTTTATAGTATCCCTGCTCACAGAGTTCATCAATCCATGCCTCAAAATTGCAAACAGGTTCGTCGGGTTGCCTATAAAACTTGTTCATACACGCCCAGTAGCGGCATCCAGCTTATTCCCAGCAATCGTGAATCATGCATCTTTTGCCGCACTCGCACCTTGGGACATAAAGGGGTTGTTGAGACATTTGTTAAAGCGTAAAGAGAAACCTTGGTTTTATGGAAATTTTTACTATTGGTTATTGTTAAGCGCAGAAAATAACTAGAATGCGCTCGTTATTTATAGGCAAGATTTCACACAAAATGTAGTATTATACCGCGCTATATATATTAAATTTTTCTTAAAGGAAATAGTTTTTTCTCAGTCGGTTTAGTTTTTTCAGACCGACAAGAAAACACGCAAAACGTAGTATTGTACCGCGCTATACATATTAAATTTTTCCTAGACGAAATAGCTTTTGCGCAGTCGGCTCAGCTTTTTTCAGACCGACAAGACGACACACAAAACGTAGTATTGTACCATGCTATACATATTAAATTTTTCTGAGATGAAACAACTTTTGCGCAGTCGGTTCAGCTTTTTTCAGACCGACAAGATAATACACAACACGTAGTATTGTACCGCGCTATATATATATTAAATTTTTCCTATTGGTTATTATCCTCTATTTTCTTGTACGTTGCTTTAGTTATTTTCTTCGATTCCTTTTTTAAGACAACGGCTATTTTAAGAAGCTAATTTTCAAGATGGATAATAAAGGATGTCTTGATTTTATAGTTTTTTTTTTAATTTTCATATATGTTGCTTTAGTTATGGTTGTTGTGCTTTTATCTCTTCGAATATTATGTTATGAAATTTCAATCTTCAATGATTGATCTTCTTTACTAACACCAATAAGTTGAATGTTTGAACTACCATATCATCATCCCAATTCAAAAGGTCATGTTAAAAAATAAGATGTAACATGATTGTGGAATATAATTTTATTTGATAAATATTGTAACATACACAAGTACAGACACTTATTACAAAACAAAAAAAGAAAACAAAAGACTAGGTGTATCCTTGATAGTTGGGTACATTCGTCGAACTTGCACCAGGAACCGGATTACCACCGCCACCCACACTAGCTAAAGGATATTTACGACGGTCGTGTCCTGTTTGCGAGCATATGCCATATTTACGCGCATAAACGATGTCACCAACATCCATTTGGTTGCGTATACGCGTTCTCTTTTGCACTTGCAGCTTGTGCAAATAGTCCTTGTTACATACCATTTTAAAAGATTTCGGCAGCCAATAATTCTCAGCACCCAATGGCTGCAACTGCCCACTATATGTGTCTATGTATGCAACAATACTGTATTACCTATTAATATAGTTGGTTGCCCCTAAACCAACTTGTTGAAATCACTTTAAGGTATGTGCGCACGGCATGTGGTAAATGGTCCATTTCCCACATGAACACAACCTGCTGGCTTCATTCACCGTCTGTAGATTATTCCCCCGGTGCCCGCGGATAGCGGTGCGAACTTCAAAAATACCCCGGTCGTGATCGTATTGTAAAAATGAATGTAAATGTGCTCGCCTCCTGTACTTCTCAAATATTCTCATCAGTATTGGCATAAATTGAACACCCCTGTCCATCAATACCAATGCAGCTCTATGCCTTTCAACAAACCTCTCCGCAATCTGTTTGAATGTCATCCGGACCATGGCAGTGACATGCAATCCACATGTAGACTTCAACAAGCCGTTGAATGACTCCGACACATTTGTAGTCAGGGCTCCCAATCGTCTGCCACCATCATCATGCAATGTCCATATGTGAAGCTCATGTCCTATCAGCCAAGTATAGGCTCGTGGATCTAACTGTCGGATCGCTTTCATGCGCCTCGTGAATTTGCACTACTGGTGCTCAATTGCAGCCATCCACATTAAATCATGCAAGGCCTTGTCATGATATTTCTTCTAAAAATTGGCCTTCAGGTGTCTCACACAGTAACGGTGGTATGCATAGGATTCCTGCCATTCAGGCAAATGCCGTACAGAACTTAAAATACCACCATGTCGATCAGATATTAGACAAATACCTGAGCGCTGTTTGACAACGTGCTGCTTCAAGTGGTTCAAAAAAAACGTCCATGTTTCTTCACTTTCATTGGCACAAATGGCAAAAGCTAGTGGAAATATTTGTCCGTTGGCATTTACTGCAACTGCAATCAAAAGCTTAATATCATACTTTCCATAGACATGCGTACCGTCTATGAAAATTACAGGACGACAATGCACAAAACCATCAATTGCTGGTTTAAATGACCAGAACACATAATTGAAAATATATTCGGGTCTATCCGGACTCCGCTCACGCCTCCATTCAACAACAGTTCTAGGGTTAAAGTATTACAGTGCGGCCATGTACCTAGGTAGAGATGATAATGGCTTATACCAGTTACCATAAATAATTTCAAAGGCATGTTTGCGCCCGAGATATGCCTTTCTTTTGGTTATAGTACACCCATACTCCTGGTGGATGACTGTAATACACTCTTTAATCTTGAACCTAATGGACACTTCCAGGTATGGAATCAAGACAAGAGAAATCAAGTCTACATCCAGGTTGAAGTGATTCTCATTGAATGTGTCCATTTCACATCTGTGGGTGCTAATATATTTACCCACTTTTCACAACCCTAATTTCTTCTTGCTGGTACGCAACATCCAGTGACAACCCATAAAGTCTTTACGGCATACAACCTTGTATACCTCCGTAGTTGACTCCCTTACCGTCATCTCACGGCACTCTCTTACGTTGTAGATTTTTATAGCCCTGATTAGGCGAGCTTATCGGGGAAACACATGCCCTTTGCCAGCACCGCTGGTCTAGACTCATCCCACATTGCTGACCGAAATTCGTCAGCATCCCTTGTGAGGGAATCCACGTTCGGCATACTTGGCAAATTATCAAGGTATGGAATATTCCGCTCATAAAACGACACGTGGGACTTGTACACTCTTGGTCTAACGAGAGGTGGAGGAGCATGCTCCCTCGTCAGCTCAGGTTCGACATTCATTTCCTCCTCATCGTCACCCTTATCAGGGAAGGGTGTGTCATCTCCAGACTCATCGGCATTGTTGTCATAATCGCTATCATCTTCCTGACTTTGCGCATCTGCCAAATCACGAGTCAATACGTCGTCTATGGGCAACTATGTGAGGTCAGGAACATCAAATTGCTCATTTTCACTGTACAAAAAGAACAAAATGATAAGCTACTCAACTAGATAAATACTTTACATATAGCTATATCACTTTATTTACAAGTCGTACTGTGTTAACGTTCCATGATGGACATTTTCTTGTTGGTGATGACTCCCGGATGGACCACCGTGACCTAACACGTCACAACTACGCATATTCCAACTAGGAGCGGGGTCATAACTTGTAAAATTCATATCCGGACGGTACCCCCTATGAAAAATATGAGTGTTAATACAAATCCGATTCAAACATAAAATAAACATCGCTAAAGCGTAGAAAAATTGAAGTTTACCAGTCGTCTTGTGGATTATATAAAGTCGAAAAATTATTTTCTCGCTGCTCATTCGCCGGTGGTGACAAGTTTAAATCAAGGCAAACTTTTTCATCAAGAATCTGTCCGGCAAAAACTGCTCGAGAATAACCACCCGATGACTGGGGGTTATCCCTTCTATGCCCACCCTCATTATTGGGAACGTCTTCAACCTTGACGTATATTTCCAACAATTTTATTACAATAAATTCCCTGTATTCATCCGGAATCCGCAAAAAATCTCTAAGAGTTTCGTCATCTTCTATGTTAAACTCAGAATAATAGGCAAATCCATGCGGAGTCACAGAATACGGAAATCTACCGGTTACTTTAAGGTTCACCGAACATTTCCTCACACTCATTTTTTTACATACCAATGATACAAATTTACCGTACTCCATTGTAAGCGGCAATTTAACATGATACTGTGGAGGTGAACTATACCTCACAGAGTTATTCTCCATTACAACCTCACCCCCAATATAATGAAACCCTTATTTTTGGCTCTTCAGACATTATAAAAAAATGCTTGATAACAAGAAGAGAAGTATGAACGGAAGTTTGAAGGAAAGTTTTGAATGGATTTTCATAAAATCCTAACGCCTGTAAATAAGGCAAGTCCTAGCTTGGGGTGCAGATTTTTTTTTATTATATAAAATGCAGTATAATACCACGCTTTATGTATTTGAATTATTGTTATGTCAGTTATCCGCAGAACACTTATTGGTAGGCCCAAAAATGAAGTAAATACTGCATTTTAGTAAAATGCAGTATTATATTGCGTTTTACATAAAAAACGAATTATTTATGTCACTTATCCGCAGAACACTTATTGGTGGGCCCAAAATTGAAGTAAAATGCAGTATAATACTGCGCTTTAGTAAAACGTAGTATTATACTGCGTTTTACATAAAAAACGAATTATTAAGTAAAACGCAGTATTATATTACGTTTTCCTTTAACGGCTAACTTTCCGTTAAACTAAAATGCAATATAATTCAATTATCCTTTATAAATGTAACCATCATGCATGGACAGGAGAAGGGTGAAATGTTACATTAGATTTGACCTTTGTCCGCAGTGAGCAAGTAATACTGTTACTGCTCTCCAGTTTTGCAGTGTATAAAGTTGTGTAATTTGGGCACTCCATCTCTTCAACTGACTGAGCTTTGATGTCGACTAACGTAGTGACATAGATGACGTTTGATAATTGGACTTACATTTGTTGCTGAATAGGAGTATGTAATAACTTGAAGCATTGTGTTAAACACTTAAATGACTCAACATAAAACAATTAAAAAGGTTCAAATATTTCCTCACATTGCTTCCACTGATTAGTGTGAGGCGCATATTCGAATCTTTTTAATTGTTTGCGAGTATAAAAGGCGCAATTTTAGCCCCTTTTCATTTTTTATTGCACGGTGAATTTTCAGCACTTAATTTATTTTATCCTGAAATTTTAAAAATTTGAACTTAAAAACTGAAATTCAAGATACACTGATTAATTTTTAAATAGCAGCTCTTTAAAATGACTATTTGATGTCATTCCTACAAATAATGGAGAAGAAATTCAACGAAATAGCAATAAAAATTATACGGGGCACCCTATTTGGTCGCCCCCATTTAACATGTACCTACTTTTTTTATTTTTTTTTTAAGACTTGTACCAACTATTTAAATAACTTCAGGTCTTTTTCTCCTCTTTCTTTTTCTTCTCCATCTTCTTCGGGTAATATTGATTTTATATGATGTTTGTGAACATATTTTAAGGTAGTTTATGATGTTTTACAATGGTGAGCTATCACTACCAAACTTTCGAGTTCCATCCAATTTTTCAATCTTAAATATTACTCCCTTAGTTTCAATTTAAATGACATACTTTCCTTATTAGTCTATTCCAAAAATAATGACACATTCTTATTTTTTTGGAAATAATTTAACTTTAAACTTTTTATTTTACCCACTCTACCCTTAATGAGAAACTTTTATAGTAACACAAATGTTATGACCCCACAAAACTTTTGTCCTTGAGCTTTTAAGACCACATATTTCAAGTCTACTTTTTTTACTTAAACTTTGTATCAAATCAAACTATATCATCTAAATTGAAATAGAGGGAAGTACAAACTTTCAACTTAATTCCATGCTTCAGTGTCGCCTTGAGGCACTAAACAAAGTAATTTTATAAAAATTTCTTAAATTTATCAACTGACAATTAGAGATGGGAAATAACTATTGTATTATGAAAAATGGCCAAAACTACCCCTAGACTATTTGATTTGGTATAAAAATATCCTCCGTCCATTTATTGAGCCAAAAATGTCTCTTCTGTTATCTTTATGGCTCTCTTATGCCCTTATTAACTAACTGACTTATTTGAAAAATATTTTTAATTAATATCCACGTGTCACCGTCCCATTGGTCTAAATTTAAATCTTTACTAATTTTTTAAAGAAAAACACCCACTATGGTTTCTTCAAACTCCCCCAAGAAAAGGACATGCCCCATTGCTGTGATGACCCGATAGGTTATCTTATGAATTAAAATCAAATTCTATATTTCAAGGCCTTAAAAACTCATTTGATCCCTTCTCGGTTTGCGTACGAAGGTCGAACGTATTTCCCGATAGCTTTTATGTGGAAAGTTGATAAAAATAAGGAATTTTGCTTAAAAATCTCATTTGAGTTGACTTCGGCCAACATTTTTGGTAAACGAACCCGGACTCGTATTTTAACATTTCCAGTGGGTCCGTATCGAAATATGGGACCTGGAGAATGCCCAAAATCGAATTTGGAGGTCCTTAGCCCGAGTTATGAATTCTTGTTGAAAATTGAAAGTCTGAGAATTTATTTGTTTTTAAGAAATTATTGATGTTTGATCTCATTGGTATCAGGTCCATATTTTGGTTACGGAGCCCGGTACAGGTCCAATATATTATTTTTGACCTATTTGTGAATTTTTGGTGGGAAATAGAGTCGGTTTGACGTGATTCGGACGTCCAGTGAAAAAAAATAGATATATCAAAGTTTTCTTGAAAATTTCAATTGATTTGGTGTTTAATTCATAGTTCTAGGTATTATTTTGACGATTTGATTGCGCGAGCAAGTTCATATGATATTTTTAGACAGGTGTGCACTTTTGGTTTGGAGTCCCGAGGGGCTTGGGTGTATTTTTTGATCTTTGGTTGAGAGACTAGTAAAGTTAGGAAATTGGGAGTTTGACTATGGTCAATATCGGGTTAAGACGATCTCTTTTCAGTGTTTTGAATGCGCGAGCAGCTTCGTAGCGTGTTTTATAATTGAAATTCATATATGGTTTGTGTCCGGGAGGTTCCAGATGAGTTTCGGGGTGGTTTTGGATCATTTCGGAGAAGTTTGGGTTTTGCTGGTTTCTGATGCGACACTGTTCATTCGCAATTGCGAACCTTTTATGGCAATTGCGAAAATACTGTTCATTCGCAATTGCGAACTATTTATGGCAATTGCAAGAATACTGTTCATTCGCAAATGCGAAGTTTTGTTCGCAAATGCAATACCTGCAGCTGAACAAAAGATGACTTAGACGGGATTTTTGATTCATTTCCCAATTTTCAAAACCTAAACCACAAGAGGTGATTTTTCAAAGAACTTTTATTCCCCAAATCATTGGTAAGTGATCTTAAACTAATTTCTTTCAATCTTTCACTATTTTTTCATAAGATTCAACCAAAAATCTAAGGTTTTTATGGTGAAATTGGGGGTTTTTGGGTAGAAACTAGGGATTTTCAAATTTGGGAATTCAAACCTCAAATTGAGGTCGCATTCCAAAACCAATTATATATCCGGGCTCGAGGGTGAATGGGTAATCGGATTTTGGTCCAAATTTTGGGTTTGGACCAAGCAGGATCGGGTGTTGACTTTTGTTGACTTTTTCAAAAATAGCCTAAATTGAATTCTTTGAAATCGTGGGTAGGTCCTAAGGCTTTATTTGAATCGTTTGGTTGGTAAATTGCTAGATTCTATTGGTCTGGAGGCTTGTGTGAAGAGAAAAGCTGTGATTGAGCTGTGAGTTTGACCGTTGGAGCGAGGTAAGTGTCGTGGTTAATCTTGGCTTGAGGGATTATGTATTATTTGCCTATTTGCTACGTGCTTGGATGTTGAGTACAACGTATAGATGAGGTGACGAGCACCTATGCGTTGTTGTCGAGTCATAGCATGCGAGTGACTCTTATTCTTGTAACTGTTGTATTTTTTGATTATATTGTTCATGCTTAGACTAGCTATTCGTTATGTTGAGCAACTATTATTATGTTTTATGGAATTTGGTATTGATTGAGTATTGACTCAAAGTTGAGGTTGGTATTGTGGAACTGAATGTTGAAGTAAGACTGGTTCTTGACATTTCTATCTCTCTGTTGTTATTGTTCATTATTTTAGTGAGGGAGAGTGTTAAATCACGAAGGGTGATGTCATGCAATATTTTTGTGAGTGAGAGTTAATGCACGAAAGGTGATGCCGTGCCATGATATGTGAGTGTTAATGCACGAAGGGTGGTGCTGTGCCGTTTCTTTTGTTTATATGGTGAGAAGCTGTTGATACCCAATTTCCCCTCATATTTTCCAAATATATATGTATACTTTCAAAATAGTGCACATGCATCATCATCTGATTTACAAGCATGCACAAGTATTTTTCATAATTTTTAAAGGCTTTAAATCAATTTTTCTGCATTTTATTACATAAATATCCAATAATTATCCTTCATATTATTTTTATGATGATTTAACCACATAAATTCATCATTTATGCCAAAACAATATTTAAATATTTTCAGTGCATTTTTAAGGCCAAATTGCACATCTTTGCAATATTAATGTATAATTACACTATTTGTGCAGAAAATAATTTTTTATATTTTTAAAATGCTAAATAACTATTTTAAATCATTTTAGTGTACAAATGATATTTTTGTTATTTATCTATTATTTTTACAAATTATTTATTGGTTAAATTTGGGTCTCTGGCCCAATTTTCAATTAATTTCGGACCTAAGCTACCCAATCATAACCCAAACCCTTAGCCCATTTACACCTACCCAAATCCTTATCCCAAGACTCAAGCCCAATACATAACCCCTTAACCTAGTCCGGAACCGACCCAACCTTGCCTAAATCCCAGCCGTTGATCACAAATGATCAACGACTCACAAACAACCCTGCCTTTTCCTTATATCCCCACCTCCAAACCCTAGTGACCATTATCCCAGCCCCGACGCCCTTGAACTCTCTCGAACCTTCTCCCTCCTCCGTAAACCCTTGCGCCGTCACCCCCCAAATCCCTCCGATTCCGGCTCAAAATGGAATCAATCCATGATCCCCTTATCTTATTGATCCCTCCTCCCTACTGGTTACCCGTTTATAGTATTACATAATTGCTTTCCTAATATGGCAAGCAGATCTTGTAAGAATCGAACCTAAAATTGGTTCAAATCCTTAACTTGCTGTTTATTCCGTCTGTGTTCATCACTTGCTTTTTGTAAGTACAATTATTTTCCGTATCTCTCACTGATTCGTACTTAACCCTAAGGTTAGGTTTTTCAGATCCTCTTTTGGTTCGAACCAAAACTGGTTCAGGCTTTAATTTTAAGTATTATCCCGTCTATATTCGTCCTATTATGTATAAATCTGCCTATTTTTGTCAATTTCTTTTACTTACCCTAAATTAGGGTTTCAAACCCTTTTCATTTAGACCAGATCTGGTTCGATTATGTGTATCTTTTGATTAATTTCTTGTCTATGTTCATAGCATGCAATATGTAATTGATAGTCTTTATTTTCTGCCGATTTTGTGGGGTTTACCTAAAACTAGGGTTTCAAAATTTTTCTTCTTTACTGATTGCTTGAATTAATTACTTTTCATGTTTATGTGTTTAGTTCCTGCACTATTTAAACCCCTCCCCTTTCCCTTTTAGACAAACTCGGAAATAAATATATTCTCACTAAGAAATCTAGGGCTTAGTTCTATAATCTTTCTGCCTTCTCTTGTTTACTACTGGTCTTGGCCAGCTGAAAGCCAAGGCCAAATATTCTAGACTCTCGACTTTGTGGTATTATTCTAGTTTGCTTGCTTAACTTGTGAGTGACTATCCTTTATCATTTCATCTCTATGTATCCCTGAACTATGTTTACAATCTAGCATGTTTAAAGTCCATTCTGAGCATGATTCTGCATGTCTATATGATTCTCTTTTAGTCTTATAGTTGGTACTGTTAGTTCTGAGATTGGTTATCTTTGAATAATATGAATCCTCTTAAAGGATAACTTATTGCTTTAACTTGTCTCATGCATACTGTTTACTGGTCCTGAACCTGTTCTGAACTTAGCATCCTTAGGGTGCTACTAGTATGGAATTAGTTAATCAATCCTAAACTTTATAGATTTGTATTGTTACTTAATTCATGTGCCCTGCCAACTTGTTTTCTAACATGTCTTACACCCCTCTAGATTCATGTGATAATCTGACTGTTTGCCTTAACACTTTGCCTCAATGTTGCTGTGATTAAACAATGTTGTCCTAAAATGTCAGCATTCACACTTAGTGTAATTAGGTCTTTTTCTGACTTAACCTATTTAAAACTATGTACTTTGCAAACCTTGCCAATTGGTTTCTTAGTGCAATTCTACCTACAAATTCTGTGTTCTAAACTCTGTTATGATGGTTTTCTTCTAAAATCAACACTGTTTTAAATCTGTCCCTGCCTCCTTTTATGTGTTGCTACTTTTTTTTAAACTCCTACCCTTAGGTCCTTTAGGTTCTATCCTCAACCTCCCCAGTGTGAGCTCTGCTTAGGGTCCACGTGAGATTCATGTGAACTCTGACACACCGGGGTTTTGGTTCTTAACCTCTTTGAACAACCTCTGAGCATTTGTTCTTTAGTGTGAGCATTTCCCTGGGTCCCTGAGGCCCTTGAGAACTTTGACACACATGAGATCTGGCTCTATATGTGCTATGTATGAATCACTCATTATGGGTTGTTCTGTACCCCTGAAATGAGCCATAGAACTGATATGGTTTCAAGGCCTGGGTTGCCCAGGTGTATTTGGGCCTGATAAAGGCTCTCTATAGTATTTTCAGTATTATTATGTAATTTATTTATTAATCTGGCATGTAATAATGTTGTAATAAACAAACTCTGGGGTATCTAGTAAAATTGGGAAGGGTCTTTATTTTCTTTGCTAATTCGGGTAGAAATCCTGCATATAGAATCTCATTTGTGCTGTGGATTCTGCTTATATGTTTTATGGTATTCTTGCTAAAATCGTATGAGTTCTATATTGTGTTTACTTACGAGAAACCTGCCTATAGGACTAATATTATGACTTGTTAGAAATCCTACCTATAGGATGAATCAATTTATCCTATAAAACGTGTTAGCAATCATGCGTATAGGAGCAGTATTTGACTAAACTATTTTTCTGGCAATGTGTATAAATTTTTGTCCATATACTGTTTAATCATGCCTGTATGATTAAAAATCAGTTCAATAATAGATATCATGCCTATAGGATTAAAAATCAGTTCAATAATAGATATCATGCATATAGGATTAAAAATCAGTTCAATCATAGAAATCATGCCTGTAGGATTAAAATAAATTCAATGCTAGAAATCATGTCTATAGGGTAACATTCATCACACTCATAGAAGTCATGCCTATAGGATTCTACTAAATGATTCTGAATACGATTGTCACTATCGACATAAGATTGAACAACAATTATGGATTTGTAACTGTGATTTACTGTTATTCATTACTGCATGAAACACCCAGATGTTGTACTAAATAAAATCAGTAGGCAAAATAATATGCCTTGACACTCGCATTAATGAAACTGATTATGTATATCACTGCTCGCCTGTCTTCTCACATAGATATCCTATCTATAGGATTCTGCGATTAATAAAACCTACTAATCAGTTGCGTGCATTTGTTGTTTATGTGTGGAGGTCAATATGAGCCCATATTTGTTTTTATGTGAAAATTCCTAACTGTTTTGCTTGTCGCCTAGTATTTTATAATTTTGAGCAACCTAGGCTTAGTCTAGAACCATCCCAAATAGAGGTCCTTATGCCTCCAGGGCCATAAGTAAGAGACAGGTAGTGCACGCATAGGAAACAAACTATAATCAACTAGAGCTCTTTAAGTAACAACTTAAAGATAGTAATCGGGTAGCAAGAGATGATAGTCTGTGCCCGCTTGATAATATGAGTAACACCCTTATCCTCGAGGGAGTTGCGAAGTATTATTTATGTTGCATGGGGTCCCATCCTTATTAAATAACTCTTTCGCTTCTTTATTAGACTAATTCATAATTGAGTTCGGGACCCACAATTGTGGACTTTGAAGAGTGCCTAACACCTTCTCTTCGAGGTAATTTCGAGCCCTTACTCGATCTCTGGTGATGAAAACTAGTATAATATGAGTTATCTGCTCCAGGTGCAGGTGGGGACTCTAACTAATTCCTTTTCCCTATCCTCTCAAAGGAGTTGTCAAATGTCGAAACCCGATTTCGTGAGAAAACGGGGGCACGATAGCATGGCGACTTTGCTGGATATTATCTTTAGGCTCTTACCATTACGAACTTGATCTACATGAATTAGTATTTCTCGATAAGCGTATTTTTGTTATTTTGCTATCATTTGAATATCCCACTCGTGTTTTCCTTTTTATTGCTACATGCACATCCTTTTTCCTATTTCCCTTTTATATGAACTCATACGCAACTCTTCGTTTAATTCGATTGCAACGTGTGTTTTCCCTTATTTCCTAATCATGCTCACTTGTTCCCGATATTTAATTTTGCTATATCATGTCTCCCCCCAATCCTTACCCCCTTTATCTGCTTTATTACAATTCCTTCATTTCGCGAACTAACTTTTTCCCCGTTTTTCTTTCCTTTATGTCTTTACGTTCATTCAATATTGCATTTGTTTTCAAACATGTGAAAATACTTGACAACGTGTTATTTTTTGCATAAAGCATGCTCAATATCATATTCCACTTATGCGTACTAATACCATAGCGACACTTGATGAGTGTTCGTACTCTTCCTAAAATCACCCTTTAAATTTGGAGAGCATTATTTGCGGTAAAACTAGTCGATCAGCGGTGCAATCGACGGTTCCGTGCCTTTCCCTATCAAGATGTCTGCTTGAGGGTACCGGTCTAGACTTCTATAAAAACCTTACTCTGATAATAGCTATACATGCATCATGATCAAACCTAGCATGAGTTAATATGTTGTCTGCATAATAACCCTCTAAGAAAAACTTTGTCCAAAGTCCACCGGGATTTCCAGAATCCCAACAGGCGCAACCACGATATGTGCATTATTTGGAGAGATAAATGGCTACATGCTAATCGTTAATGTATAAGTAGTCGAATTCGGAGGGGGCAAGGGTCTAACTCTATTTATTTTTGCAGAAAATGAGGCACGAAGTCGCCAGGCTCGACATGGTCCGACATATACCACCGTTATTGCTGGATTGGTGGGAAAACTTTTCGCCAAGCGACAAAAATCACGTGAAAAGGGTTCTTGGAAACTTACTTTCCTTATAGGTCATCCAGCCAAACAACATGCTGATCGAGGCTGCTACTATGTTCTGGGACGGAGAAAGGGTTGTATTCCGTTTTGGCAATATAGAAATGAATCCTTTTTGGAGGAAATAGGAGGATTCGCTCGATTACCATAGTCCCGTTTTACTAGTACCAGAAAATAGCACGACCAGGGGGTTTCTGAAGATGATGGGTCTGAGAAATAATGACGAGTTGGCATGCCTGAAGAAGTCCTACATACCCTTTGACTTCCTCTATGAACGATGCAGACACAACAAATCTTACCGTATCTTTCATGATGAATTCTCCATCACTTCCCTGGGTTGGACTCATCGTAGGGTTTTTGTATTTATCGTATGCTTTCTGGGTATGATAGTGTTTCCAAGCCAAGGGGACAGAATTCACACCAGGTTGGCCATGGTAACCAGAGCTTTAATGGAGAGGATCGAGGGACAAACATATACTATTGTCCCGATGATTGTAGCAGAAATATACCGGGATATGGATCATTGCGAGAAAGGATTCAATCATTTTGGGGGTTGTAACTTGTTGCTGCAGATTTGTTTGTTAGAACATCTTTAGAGAGGCCAATGCCGCCAAGAGTTTCCATGGAGACTATAGAATGATCACATAGCTTTCCACTATCCGAAAAGAATGACCTTTATCCAGACAGGTTTGTACACCCAGAGAATGCTATAGAATGGGTACAATTTTTTAGCAATTTGACCGAGGACAAGGTTCATTAGATGTTCGAGTGGTTCCCTACTAGCGAATTCATCATCAGATCCAGGGATGTTCCGCATCTGGTGTTTATTGGGTTAAGGGGCATACATCCCTATGTTCCTATCAGGGTCATGAGATAAGCTGGTAGAAAAAAGTCATACCGCGAGTCTCCAAAATGAGTCACAACAAAGAAGATTTTTTGGAAGACACCGTTCAATACAAATGTGAGGCCCATCACATGTGGCATTTGAAGATTATCGTAGAAAAGGATACCATCGAGCCAGATCAATATCACGCAGGTCATGTGTACTTCTACCCATCATGGTTAGAAGATAACATAACAGGAATAGTCGAGCTAGGGGCTGGTCAAGGAAACAGGGTAGATGAGGCTGCTGAAGCACATGTGAAGTATGAGAGGCTACGCAAAAGAGCCCTTAAGTCCGAAGCCAGGAATTTGGAACAACACAAGTTAGACATGGAGTCATTAACGAGTGAAGGTAAATGGCTACGAGGTCGACAAAAAGGTTGGAATATTTGGAGCAGGGTCTAATGGAACTAGAAGGGAAGATGAGGAAAAGGGTCGTGGACTGTTAGAATGCAGAGGGGAATGAAGGAGGACACCTAGCAAGGGCGTGCTTCTAGACATGCACGACCTGGGGAATCGAATCGACGGAGCCAAGAGGGTCAAATATAGAGAAGGTCTCTCCGGGACCAAGTAGATTAGGTTTATCTGTTTTTTGAATCGTTTTGGAATTCAAATGTAATAAGGCAGATGCCATTAGTAACTCTTGTTTATTGTTGTTTTTATTTTTGTCTTATTTATTACATTAATCAAATGAGGCATTTATCGGCATTAAATTTCTCCAAATCTACTTGTCGCTAGGCTTACCTCGGGACAACGAGGTTCCCCAAATTAGGACACGAATTTACATTTCTGCAATACGTGTTTTAATACTACAAATACTTTTCAGAATCCTTACTGACTTGTTTACCTTTTTGCATTTTTTATTTTGATTATTCCCATACCCTAAGGTTGGTTCGCACATACTGGCATCGTTGGCATATCACACCAGATCTAGAGGCCCTCCATCTCCTCCTCCTCCAAGTAATCCGAAAAGCAAGGGAAAGTCTAAGATGGATGATATGAGTGGTATCTGGATAGAAAATGTTGCGCACATGGAAAATGTTGAAATTTCAGATGGTCGGAGTACTCCAGCACAAAATGATTTGATCCTACGGTTGGAACAGAAATTACTAGAATTGTAAGGGGAACTTGAGCAAGTCCGCAACTTGGTGAACCTCTCACTCACCCTAAACGTCCTAGATCTTAACCAGCAAAATGCTCAAAACCCAGCACCTCCTCAAAACACAACAAACCAATGTCCACAAAATCCTCCCGCACCCCATCAATACGCAACACCTCCCCAAAATCCTAATCCTCTACCAGTACTAACTCCTCCTCAGCACCAACATCTTTTGACTCAGTACTAGGGGTGTGCATTCGAATCAGTTTATCGATAAATTGAATCCATTATTTGTTATCGATTTATCGATTTCGAAAATTTCCTTATCAATTTTGATTTTATCTTCTTCGGTTATTCAGTTTATCGATAAACCGATAAGATATACTAAAAAGACAAATATATCCTTATTCTATAATACCCTTTCCTTTACCCTAAGTCCCTAACCCTATTATTTCCTCTACCCATTCTTCAGCACCGCTTTTATGCGATTAAATTACTATCCTCTGTGCCCGATTCATCATCTGGCTTTGGGGGTTGGCCGACACAAGGATTCAGGCACTTTGACTGTCCTTGCTCAAGACGATGTTGGTGGTCTCGAGGTGAAACACAAGACATATGGAGAATGGATACAAGTTAAACCAACTCCAGATGCTTATATTATCAATGTTGGTGACATAGTTCAGGTATGACTTTTGTATCATGCTGCTTATTTATTGATAGAAAAGCAAAAAACTTTTATTGAGCCAATGTCATTTTCTTGGCATATTTAAAGCTCAAGGAAATGAAGTTCAAATTAATGGAAAATAGAATTAGCCATGATGATGTAGTTTTTTAATACCGTTGGAGTGTTGGTGGCATACATTTGATGCCTTACTTTAGTTTTGTTGCATGTATTTGTTGACACAATTTTTATGTTATAAATGGTGTTCGTCTTATTTTAGCTTCTTTTTGTCCATATTAGTTAGACGTGTTTATAGCGATATACTTTTCGCGGAATCCCGCAAATTTTCTTATTTATGTAATCGATAAGCCCCAAAATTTGATAAATTGAAATCGAAAAAATTGAAACCTTATTAAAACTATAACGATAAGCATATGTACAAATCGATAATCCATAAGTAATTATCGATAAGGGTCAAAATCGAATCGATAAATCGAATGCACACCCCTACTCAGTACCCACAAACCACTTACCATACTCCTTAGAATACCCCACAACCTATCCATGATCCACAAAATTCAACTAATGATCACCACTACACTCCAACCCCCGACACCCACCAAAACAATCCCTATACGTGGAAACTTTACTCCACTCTACTCAACCAATCTCATACACTCTAGAATCCATCGAGAAGGATCTGCTCATTAATAATATGGCGGAGGAGCTCAAGAAGCTCACAAGCCGTGTCCAGGGTGTTGAAAGAGGCAAAGGAATTGAGGGTCTAAATTATGAGGATCTATGCATTCAGCCAGACGTAGAACTACCGGAGGGTTACAAACCTCCTAAGTTCGAAATGTTTGATGGAACGGGTGACCCGAAGGTACATTTGAGGACATACTGTGATAAGCTCTTGGGAGTTGGGAAAGATGAAAGAATTCGCATGAAGCTGTTCATGAGGAGTCTCTTTGGAGACGCCCTATCTTGGTACATCAGTCAAAATCCCAAGAAGTAGGTTAACTAGGTAAGCATGGCATTGGACTTCATGGACCAATTCAGGTTTAATAAAGAGAATACATCGGACTTCTTGTACATACAGAACCTTAATAAGAAACCAATGAAAACTTTCCGCGAGTATGCTACTCGATGGAGGTCAAAAGCTGTAAAGGTCAGGCCGACACTAGAAGAAGAGCAGATGAACAAATTCTTCATTAGGGCCTAGGACCCACAATACTATGAAAGGTTAATGGTCATCGAAAATCACAAATTCTCTGACATCATCAAACTAGGGGAATGGATTGAAGAAGGGATAAGCGGGATGGTAACCAATTTTGAGGCATTGCAGGCTACGAACAAAGCATTACAATCAGGGGGTATATCAAAGAAAAAAGAAGTAGGGGCAGTGATGGTAGCCCAAGGTCCAAAATCTCCACTCATATACCAAACACCTCCACCCACATACCAACCTTCACCTCTTAGATATCCTCAACCCGCTACCGTCTAT
The DNA here is from genome assembly GCF_000393655.2 of Nicotiana sylvestris. Lineage (NCBI taxonomy): Eukaryota > Viridiplantae > Streptophyta > Magnoliopsida > Solanales > Solanaceae > Nicotiana > Nicotiana sylvestris. Next base: position 131,440,132 of record NC_091061.1, read on the forward strand.
CACACTTATAACACCTAGCCAGCCTATTACCATTCACCTCCAACCCATCAAAACTATCAAAAACCCAGACCCAATTTCGATTGCAGGCCGCCCAGAAAATACACCCCTATTACTGAGCCCATCGACCAACTATATGAAAGACTAAAGGCTACCGGATATGTCATCCCTATTCTCGCTGTCGCCATGGAAAACTCTTCCCAATGGGTCAATCCGAACAAAACATGTGAGTACCATTCTGGCATGAGCGACATACTATTGACGAGTGCCGCACTCTGAAAGACAAGATTCAGACCCTGACTGATACCAAAGTCATACAAGCAAAGGAAGCCGCACCCAATGTCCGCAATAATCCCCTCCCAGATCATAGGGTTGAAGGAGTAAATGTGATAGAAACTGATGAAGAATGGGATCCTTAAGGGTCAATTGAGCTTATTCGGGAAGGTGACGACCCTAAGAAACTTGCAGTCACACTCACTCCTATTGTGGTATAGATATACATCCACTGGTCGAAGTTGAAATAGCTGCATCAGTTCCATTTGAAATCGAAGTGACAGCACCTGCGACTGCGCCTACTCCATTTGAAGTATAAGTAGCCACACCCTTCACTATGACGGTAGCATCCACACCACCATTCAATTCCAATGCCATACCTTGGGATTATGTTGCCGAAGCTAGGAGAAAAGGAAAAGAAAAAATGGAAGAGTATGGTGCTGCAAAGGGGATGACCAGAATTGGAAGAATCTATACACCTGAAAATTTTGGAGGAACAAGCAAGGAAGTTGATGCCAAATACACCCATCATTAAAACTGGTCCAGATGATCTCTGGAGGAAAGTAAATGCAAGAGAATACTCTGTTGTTGATCATCTGAACAAAACACCTGCTCAGATTTCCATTCCGTCGCTGCTATAAAATTCTGAGATGCATAGGAATACGTTAATGAAAGTGTTTAATGAAGCTTATGTGCCCAACAACATAACTAGTGGAGAAATGTCCAACATGGTAGGGAAAGTACTGGAAAGCCACAAGATCACCTTTCACAAAGATGAACTAACATCTGAAGGACTAAGTCACAGTAGGGCACTGCATATCAGAGTATAGTTTGAGGACAAATTCATTGCCAGAGTCTTAATAGATGGGGGTTCAAGCCTCAACATTTGTCCATTGATTATTCTGAAAAGGTTGGGCAAAGATTTCCATGAGATACGAACAGGGAGTATGAATGTGAAAGCATTTGACGGGTCTCAAAGGGCCACAATTGGGGAAATTAACCTTTGTTTGCAGATGGTCCCGACTTGATTTGATGTTGAGTTTCAGGTATTGGGCATATTTACTACGTATAATCTTTTACCGGGACAACCTTGGATACATGCTGCTGGAGCTGTGGCTTGTACGCTACACCAGGCCGTGAAGTTCGAATGGAATCATCAGGAGGTAATCATTCATGGAGACAGAAGTAATCCCATTTACACCAGTCATGTCACGACCCAAACCGATGGGCCGCGACGAGTGCCCGAGTCCTACCTGTCGAACACCCTTAAGCAAGCGACTAAGATATAAACATGAATAATATCTGCTGAATTACGAGAATAACATGCATGAGGAAAAGCTGTCCAAAAGACATATATACATATACGTGCGGATTATAGTGGGCAAGCTGGCAAGGCCGCTATAGACAACTATATATCCAAAACTAAAAACTGACGAGGCCACATACTATTTAACTATAAATAACTGTCTACAGACCTCTAATGGAAACACAACTGTACAAAGACAGGACTGAGCCATGTCATACCCATGTATATATATACAAGCATATCATACCAAAACCTAAAGCAACTCTAGATCAAGTAGAGCACGCCAACTCTCACTGATCAAGGATCCTAAGAAGGGGGACCGTCAGCTTGCCTACCTGCATCTGCGGGCATGAAAATCAGGCCCCGTGAAATAGGGCGTTAGTACGAAAAATGTACTGAGTATGTAAGGCATGAAAATCGGTACGTAAAATACATAGATGAAACATGGAATAAAGAAATCCATCTGTAAATACGAATAACTTTGTAAATTCTGAAACATTTATAATGTCATGCACGTGCATATAAATGTCGTGTCATGCATCAGTATAGGTGTACATAACATCATCAAGCCACTCTCGGCCACTGTGGGCAACTTTATCAACATATACCAACTAATCATGTGGTGATGCGTATATAACGCCGTAACCTTTTTCCATATCCCATATAAATATAATATACATATATACACGTACATAATGCCATCTGGTCATGAGTCAATGTATATGTATAAATGCATGAAATATATAAGAAATACATTAATAAGATTTTCTCGGAATGCCATGAAAATCAATATACATTTCGGATAAACTTTATCAAATACGTATTTTTCTGGGACCCATGAAAAGAAGATAATAATAATTCACATGGGGAATCAAGAATATAGACACCCCTAGTATTTCTATGAATAGAGTCATTTATGAAAGTTGCGTATTTTGCTCATTTCATTTGTACCGTAGGGATCATGCCAAAAGAAAGAAGGGATAGCCTTAACATACTTGGAGTTGGGAAAAATCCGTATAATGTTCTTGGAAAAGATTGCACCGTACTCCTTTAGACCCGCAAAATTTTATGTTGCTACGATTCTTAAAAATTCTTGTTGGAACCTTGTAGGAAATTTGATTGCTAGAATTCTCGTTGTTTATTGAAGTATTTAGAATCAGAACTTTGTTTGAAATTGATAATGGCAATGTTCTATTCTCTTAATGGAACTTTGTTTGAAATTGGGAATAGCAGCGTTTGTTCTCTTAATGGACTTTGTTTGAAAACCATTTCCTAAGTTCTAATTGTAGTAAAATGACTACTATTCTGATGATATACCAATATAAGAATGAAGTGTCCTTTATTTTGCTACTTGGTTGCCACCTATTAAATGACTAAGGAGTCATTTGCTTTAGATTGTGGCCAACTGCCACGTTTTGGAGGGTAGAATTTATTAATTTTTATCCACTTATTAGTTAATTGGATATTATTCCATTATCCAATAATTAATCAATTATCCGCATAATATAAAATTATCTCAAATTACTTAAAATTCTACTTATTTTTAATATACTTTATATATCATATACAGTGGTCATATGGTACCTTGCATGGTACTAGTCCATAGATATCAGGTATTATCGCTCAACCCATATTTTATCCCAAATCGGCCACCTTCAACGAAACCCGTTTTCTTTAATTCGTGTACCCTTTATCCTTCATGACACTTACTTATCGCTTGTTATAAATAGCATAAATACGTTAATCTCAAAATAATCTCATCCCCGAGTCTACGTCGATTAACTGAAGACAAAACTTTAACATACAAAAACGCGAGATGTAACATCCTTCCCCCCTAGAAACATTCGTCCTTGAATGTTTAACTCTCCAGCATCTATATAACCTTGGAATAGTCGCCTTTGTAACAATACTATTACCAACTCTTCCTGTAGAAACTTAATAGTTCAACTCCATATAGGACCATGATCACGCCCAACTATGCCTTATAAAAAGGACACGCGGACATTGCAAATATAATATGAGTATTTAGCCCAGAGTCGAACCCACAAGGAATTAACCTATCAATTACTCTCGTTATACTTACTAAATTCTATGGAATCAACTTCCCAAACGTTCTGAATAATAATTGAAGATGTTTCTACTAACTAAGAATGAATGTAGATAAGCAACTGAAAACTAACTATGATTAAGTTGTAAACAATTAAGAGAAAGTTCTAAGGTTATGATTTACCCTATTGATGGAATCCCTTTCGGTTATGGTTCACATAGATTTGCCTAATTGTCTCTACCAATCATGAACACTCTTATTACCGTAATTCTCTCCCGAGTAATCATAATAATTTATTAGACGCACTCTCCCGAGATACGCTAGCTGGCTTTGTTTGTTACAGCTCACTTTAGACTGCACCCAAGGCTTCGTTATCCCTAATCCCGCCTTTAAACCCTCAGTTATTGATCCCTCATATCTTTGGGAGTGATGTTGTTCAACAATTACCTAAATATGCACTCTTTCCCGAGTTATGCACACTAAATAGGCACAGCTAATTGAGGATCCTATCAATTAACTACAACAAGAACGTAGTTAAATAAATAGAGATTAAACCAAGCAAACTATATTAACATAACAAGAAGTTCATTCTTCAATAGGTTCCATCAAAACCTTAGACTAAATATTTAGCTACTCATACTAGGGTTCATCATAACAACGTTGAAATTCATCACAAATCGTAAAAATAAAAGGAAGAAAGGAAGAACTCGATGTTGAATTATCCTCATTGCCTCTCCTTGCCTTGAACTAAGCTATGAAAACCTTGATAATTATCTCTTGGGCGAGCTAGACCTTCTATAGGTTAAGTGGATTTGCCCCCAAACTTCCAATTTTACCCCTAAAATTTATTTTTCTGGAACTGGGCTAGCGCGGTCGCGCTAATGGATGTGCTAGTGACCACGCATATGCCCTATCATTCTGCCTCGACCATCTGGGCTAGCGCGGTCGCGCTAGTGGCTGCGCTAGTCCAGGTCTTCATTTCCTCTCTTCTTTTTCTCGTCTTCCCACGTACTCAACTCCTAAGGGCTTTTCCTGCTTCAATTTAGCTCCAATCACCGTTTTAAGTCCTCATACATGCTACTCACTCCTGCAACGTGTGAAATTCACAATTAGAGCCAATTTATCATCATTTAACTATATTATCACAGTGAAACATAATCTAGCTGGGGCATAAACAATCGCCAAATTACATACATCTAGCCTATTATCAACACCCCACACGTCCTCCTACCCAGCCTCCTCATCCTCCGAGTCATTAGAGCCACTACTATCGTCCCCACCTATTGCCGCCGGCTACTTACCCGTGATTACCTTGTCTGCCCGGAACTTGTGGTCTTTTGGCACCAACCCATCCACCACCGGATTCTCCGGCACCCGAGCTTGCCTGCAAAGGTTAGTGACCAAAGAAGGGAAAAAGAATCCATAACTTTTGACTGGACAACGGATGAACATCTCCTGATGGATCACTTTGGCCACGTTGAAGTTGTGACCATTGATGAAGCACCAAATCGAGGCTGGACGGGGGCCATTCACTTCCATTGTGTTGAGGGACGGGATCAGACTATTGTTGATAATATACAACCAGCACTTCCCTTCAAAGGTTAGTGCCGAGGAGTGAAATTTCTCACCATACTTCATCCAAATCACCTCCTTCCCGGGTACACAGATCATTTCAAAGAACCTCTCCCACTGTGTGTGTCCTCGGCCATACCCCTCATAATAGTCATCATATTGGTCCACAAGAGGGGGCATCTAGTAGGTCGTCCGTATATCCTCAACATAGGCATTCACCGCCTTTCGGCGCACTGTGACTACGCCAATGTCATGCTGCTTCACATTGGTGTAAAACTTTCTAACAACCATTACATTGCCCTCGCTCGGCTCGTTAATGAAAGTTTGCAACCCCCGCCTCACCAGCTCAGTGTATATGTGAGGGTAGTGTAGCTGGACCGATCCTATATCAATACCCTTTTCTGGAATCAGCTTTTTAGAGGCCTTATCCGCAAAGCGGTCCTGAGCCTTGGCGAAGTAAATATGTTATTATCAAAGGGGCATGCAGTGGCTGCCCCGCGCGTCTTGGACGAGCCAGCTTGGCTGCTAGAAGAAGCATCTGTGGCGCGGTGTTTCCGAGATGGAGCCATGGTACCTGAAAAATGGGAGCACATTAATACAGCCCAACACAAAATTGTGACGCAATGCGGTTACTCAGACTTCACACGCATAAGTGGTCACAACTACATAATTACGTTCACTGAGGCCTTTCCACAAACACCTTGTGGGCATTAGGCACTCACAACCCATTTCAAGCATTTTACAACATCAACCCACCACAATGTCTTCCAAAATCACAAACCAAGTGAAATGACACCCCACCAATCTCACCACCCACAAACACTACAACATATTTTACCAATTCTACTACTCAAAAACAAAGAAAAACAACTACCTAAATGCACACTAAAAACAAACGAAATTTTGAAAAAAATAGAAAAAGAAAAGGGCAAAATAGAACAAGGGATTCATACTTGTAGTGATAATGGGTGGGGAGCATAGAAGAAAGGTAAAGGGGAATGTGGCTTGAGACTTGGGGAAAATTGAAAAAAAATGGAAATTTGTTGAAGAGGGGAGTTGAAGGAGAAAAAAAGCGCTGAGGAGAAGGGGTTGGGGAGGGTTTTCTGATTTTGTTTGATTTGGGCGGTGGGTTTGGGATTAAAGAGGGGGGGGGGGTGAGAGACCGGGGGGGGGGGGTAATTTAGGCTACTAAAAAAAATTAACATACAAAAAATTAAATAAAAAAAGACACAAAGCTTATGGATGTGGGCAGAACTAGCGCGGTCGTAGAGCGGCCGTGCTAACCCAGGCATAACACAATGCAATATGCATGGCCACTAGCGTGATCGCTGTAGTAGTGCGTCTAGTAGCGCGGGCGCACTAATGTTTTTGAACCCAGGCAGAATACTTGCCCGTATGCGTGGCCACTAGCGCGGGCGCGCTCCTCGGCGATTTTTTTATTTATTTATGTTTTTCACCCGTTCTTACCACTTCCGATGGCCTTATCACCCGCCCATTGTCACCTGCATTGGTTAGCACTCACAATTAACAACTACTACTATCGTTGGGTTGCCTCTCAACCAACGCCTTAGTTAATGTCATGGCACGACGACTACAACAATTCAATGGGTTGCCTCCCATGCAGTGCCTGATTTAACGTCGCAACACGACACAGACAAGCGCATTTAAGTCTGGCTCGACCTCTGAGGTTCCGTTAGGTGGGTCTCTGACACTTCCTTTGGTTCATTTATGCCTATGTATAGCTTCAATCTCTACCCATTGACTCTAAACCTATGAGAGTCTTTCTTTGAGGCAATCTCTACAACCCCTGAAGGGAATACTTCAACCACTCGAAATGGACCAGACTATCGTGACTTAAGCTTACCAGGGAACATCCGTAATCTTGAGTTATAGAGCAATACCATGTCCCCGGGTTTGAAATCTCGCTCAACAATGTTCTGGTCATGCAACTTCTTCATTCTTTCCTTGTACAACCTTGTGCTCTCAAAAGCAAGATGTCAGAACTCGTCAAGCTCATGCAATTCAGTGATTCTCATTGTTCCCGCAACCTCAATGTCTAGGTTCAGCTACTTTAGTGCCCACCAAGCTTTATGTTCAAGTTCCACTGGCAAGTGGCAGGCCTTCCCGAACACCAATTTATATGGTGACATACCAATTGGTGTTTTAAAAGTAGTTTTATAAGCCCAGAGTGCATCATCTAACTTTTTCACCCAATCAGTTCTTGTGGCGTTCACTGTCTTGGTCAATACACTCTTTATCTCTCTATTAGACACTTCCACCTGTCCACTTGTCTGCGGATGATATGGTGTTGCCACCTTGTGACGCACATCATACTTCGCTAGCAACTTCTCAAAGGCTCTATTATAGAAGTGGGTGCCTCCGTCACTGATAATCGCTCTCGGGGTCCAAAACGGGTGAATATATTCTTCTTCAAAAACTCCACCACTACTCTTGCATCATTAGTGGGAAATACTGCAGCTTCTACCCATTTGGACACATAATCTACAGCAACAAGTATGTACTTATTGCCAAAGGAGCTGACGAAGGGTCCCATGAAGTCGATCCCCCATACATCAAACACTTCCACCTCTTGAATCGGGTTCATGGGCATCTCATGGCGACGGGAAATGTTCCCGGTTCGCTGACATTCATTGCATCCCTTCACCTATTGGTGCACATCTTTGAACACTATTGTCCAAAAGAAACCGGCCTCTAGCACTTTTGCCGCTGTCCTAACTCTTCCAAAATGCCCTCCATACGCCGATGCATGACATGCCTGCAAAACAGAAGATTGTTCTATCGCGGGGACGCACCTCCGGATCATATTGTCAACACAAATTCGAAACAAGTAAGGCTCATCCCAATAATACATGCGGCAGTCACGATAAAACTTTTTCTTTTGTACAGAGGAAAGGTCATAGGGAACTATACTGCTGGCCAGGTAATTTGCAAAGTCTGCAAACCATGACACTTACTCAAGACTAGTAGCGAGCAACTGCTCGTCTGGAAAGGTTTCCAGAATATCCCCAACCTCAACTGAGTTTTCAGCTCCCTCAAGTCGTGATAGATGGTCAGCGACTTGGTTTTCTGTGCCCTTACGGTTACGAATTTAGAGGTCGAATTCTTGCACTAGCAACACCCAACGAATCAGGTGCGACTTAGATTCCTTCTTCTCAATCAAGCACCTGGGAGCGTCATGATCAATGTATACAATTACCTTAGAGCCAATCAGGTACGATCTGAATTTGTCGAAATCAAACACCACCGCCAACATCTCCTTCTCCGTCATAATGTAGTTCAACTGGGCTCCACTCAGAATTCTAATGGCATAGTATATTGGATGCATTATCTTGTCTTTTCGCTGTTCCAGCACTGCCCTCACTGCGTAGTCACTAGCATCACATATGAGTTTGAATGGTTGCTCCCAGTCGGGGGCAACAATGATGGGTGCTATGACTAGCCTCTTTTTCAGCTCCTCGAATGCTACCTTGCAATCATCAGAAAACAAGAAGGGGTGATCTTTTTCTAACAACTTATATAGAGGGTTAGCAATTTTTGAGAAGTCTCTTATGAATCGCCGGTAGAAACCGGCATGCCCGAGGAAGCTCCTGATTGCTTTGACTGAAGTTGGAGGGGGCAACTTTGCTATCACATCCACTTTAGCACGACCCACCTCAATTCCTTTGATTGACAACCGATGCTCCAAGACTATGCCCTCTTGTACCATGAAATGACACTTTTCCCAATTAAGAACCAGGTTATTCTCAATACACCGTTTTAGCACACGAGTCAGATTGATAAGGCACTCATCAAATGAGTTCCCCACCACCGAGAAATCATCCATGAATACCTCCATTATGTCCTCCACCATGTCAGTGAATATGGCCATCATGCACCTTTGGAATGTGGCGGGTGCATTGCATAGGCCAAAGGGCATCCTCCGAAAGGCATAAATGCCATATGGGCAAGTGAAGGAGGTCTTCTCTCTGTCCTCTAGTGCAATGGAGATTTGATTATACCCGGAGTACCCATCTAGAAAATAGAAGTGTGACCTCCCTGCCAATCTGTCTAGCATTTGATCAATGAAGGGAAGTAGGAAGTGGTCTTTCCGGGTGGCTAGATTTAACTTTCTGTAGTCCATGCAAATTCTCCAGCCCGTGACAGTTCTTGTTGAAATCAATTCATTGTTATCATTTTTGATCACCGTTATGCCACCCTTCTTAGTCACACATTGCACCGGGCTAACCCAGCTGCTGTCAGAGATTGGGAAAATGATTCCCACATCTAACCACTTTATCACTTCTTTCTTCACCACTTCCTTCATGTTTAAGTTCAGCCTTCTTTGGTGTTCCCTGGAAAGTTTATGGCCCTCTTCCAGCAGAATTTTATGCATACAGTAGGCGGGGCTAATCCCCTTTATGTCTGCCATGGTCCACCCAATGGCAGTCTTACACTCCTTGAGTACCTGTAAGAGTTGTTGTGCATGTACATCTAACAAACTAGATGAGATAATAACAGGTAATGTGGAGTCAGGTCCAAGGAACTCATACTTGAGATGGGCGGGGAGTGGCTTCAACTCTAGCTTTGGGGGGTTCTTCGATGGATGGCTTGGCTGGAGGAGTTTCTCTTTTTTTTCAAGTGCAAAGGCTCAAATTCAAGAGTTCTGTCCCAGAACCCTCTTCCCTCTAGTGCCAACACCCATTCTGCCAGTTCTTCTCCATTCATCTCATCTAAATTCATCAGACATGCAGCAAGAGGGTCCTCAATAGTCAGCATCTCATCATAAGTTTCGACAATCACATCCACGACATCAATAAGAGAGCAGTTGGCAAATTCACTTGGTCGCCTCATAGATTTCTGCACATTGAATGTTATCTATTCGTCGTTCAATCTCATCTTGAGCTCCCCAGTCTCACAATCAATGAGAGCTCTCCCAGTGGCCAAGAACGACCTTCCCAAAATTATGGGAATTTCTTCATCCACCTTGCAGTCTAAGATCACAAAATCTGCAGGAAACACAAATTTCCCCACCTGAATCAACACATCATCCAGGATACCAGAGGGTCTTTTTATAGTCCTATCAGCCAACTGCAACAACATAGAAATGGGTCTAGCTCTTCCAATCCCCAACCTGTTAGAAATCGCCAGAGGCATAAGATTTATGCTGGCCCCTAGATCACAAAGTGCCTTAGCGAAAGCAAAATTACCAATAGTGCAGGGAATTGTAAAGCTCCCTAGGTCAGATAGCTTCTCCGCAATTGGTCTAGTCACCACTGCACTACAGGTCTGAGTAAGAGTCACCGTGGCCAAGTCATGGAAATCAAATTTTCGGGACATTAAGTACTTCATCATTTTTGCATACCCGGGCATCTCTTTCAAAGCATCTATCAATGGAATGTTTACCTGGATTTGTTTCAGCATCTCCAAGAATTTCTTGTATTGCTCCTCTTTTTGGTACTTAGCCAGCCTCTGAGGGAATGGTGCGGGAGGTCTCTTCTTCCCAACGATTTGGGACTGCTCTTTATCAGCTTTCACCTTAACTACCTGTTCCTGGGCTGTCTTAGCTTCTTTATCAGTCTCAATTTGAATGTTATGTACTTCCTGGGCAGGCTGGACTGTCACCTCTGTCAGTTTCGTTGACTCATCTAGCTCAATGGGCACTAGTATGAGTGTCTCAGCCTTTCTGCTTTCTCGAGCCCTCTCTTGCTCCACCTCTAAATCTCTGCCATTCCGTAGACTCACTGCCATCAACTGCTTCGGGCCTTGATCTTTTGGGTTTATTTGAGTGTCTGCAGGTAATGTCCCATGAGGACGATTGTTTAGAGACATCGAAATTTGGCCCATCTGCACTTCAATATTCTTGATAGCTGAATCATGTGCATCTACTCTTTCACTAATTTTTGCATTAGACCCAATAACCTACTGCATCATTGCCTCAAGTCTAGCAAACCCATTTTCCTGCCGTCCACCATGCTGCTGCTGAGGACGGTGATACCCCTACTGCTGATTTTGATTGTTATATCCTTGTGACCTTGGGTAAGGTTCCATATTGTTAGGAGGTCTCATACCTCCCATGTTCCCATTATTGAACTGTGGCTGGACTGGCCTGTACGACTGATTTTGCTGGCCCTATTTCTGACCACCCTGTCTCTAGCCTCCATAATTAGAAACATAGTTCATGTCTTCAGGGTAGTGATGATGATCATATTCTGCATTCCACTGGCTACCAATTGGCTGAATAATGCAAGATTGCACAAGCCCCCATTGGTAGTATCTACGATGTGTACCTGCTGCTTCTGCCCTGACTCTTCCACCTTTTTAGTGAGTATACTCATCTGTGTCAATAAGGTGGCCATATTTTCAGCCATAGAGTTGGATGGATCTAAGGGCACTGAGTGAACCACTGGAGTGATAGGTGCATTCCTGGTTGTCCATCCCGAATTTTGTGCCATCTTGTCAAGCAGACTCTGGCCTTCTCTCCATGGTTTGCTCAAAAATGCTCCACCAGCTGAAACATCAACAATGTTTTTCATTCTATCTGACAATCCCATGTAAAACCGCTACCCCAACATCATATCTGGAATACCGTGGTGCGGACATATAACCAACATCCCTTTGAATCATTCCCATGTTTCATTCAGTGTCTCCATTGGTCTCTGTTTGAAACTCAAAATTTCATCAATTTGTTGAGCAATATTGTTGGGTGGGTGGAACTTATTCACGAATTGCTTGTCAAACACCTCCCAAGTTATTATGGAATTAATGGGGAGTGAGTTTAGCCAGGTCTGGGCAGCTCCTGTCACTGAGAATGGAAACAATAACAACTTGATTGCTTCCGGAGTTACGTTGGGCTGCCTTTGGGTTTTGCAGATTGATAGAAAATTCTTCAACTGCTGTTGAGGATCTTCGATTTGTGACCCCGAATATAGTCCCTTGTTTTGCAACAACTGCAACATGTTATTCGTGATTTGGAATGATTCAGCCTGTATCTGTGGGACTACAATCGTTGTGGCCAGATTTTCAGTTGTGGGTTGTGTCCAGTCATAGAGAGAAGCCTCTGGCACAAGAGGTGCCACTGGCTCTATTGGTACAACTGGGTCTACTTCATGATCCCCCATGTCTGGTTCGAATTGTTCAGTTGTTTGTTTTTTCGGTTGGCCCGATTCAAGGCCTTGAAAACTCTCTCGAGATCTGATAATGCTTCAAATACTTCACCAGTTCTTGATGAGTTTCTAGGCATGCACCTGTACAACCAAGTCAACAAATGTTAAAATTTCAGTGTATAGATTGGGTGTAGAGAAAACTGACTACACTAAGAATTTTTGTATTTCTTTCAATTGTAATTGATAACACCGTTAATTCCCTGGCAACGATGCCAAAATTTGATTACTCCCAACTATGCCTTATAAAAAGGACACGGAGACGTTGCAAATATAATCTGAGTATTTAGCCCAGAGTCGAACCTACAAGGAATTAACCTATCAATTACTCTCGTTAGACTTACAAAATTCAACTGAATCAACTTCCCAAACGTTCTGAATAACAATTGAAGATGTTTCTACTAACTAAGAATGAATGTAAATAAGTAACTGAAAATTAACTATGATTAAGTTGTAAACAATTAAGAGAAGGTTCTAAGATTATGATTTCCCCTAATGATGGAATCCCTTTCGGTTATGGTTCGCATAGATTTGCCTAATTGCCTCTATCAATCATGAACACTCTTATTACCGTAAATCTCTCCCGAGTAATCACAATAATTTACTAGACGCACTCTCCCGAGATACGCTAGCTAGCTTTGTTTGTTACAACTCACTTTAAACTGCACCCAAGGCTTCGTTATCCCTAATCCCCCTATTAAACACTCAGTTATTGATCCCTCATATACTTTGGGAGTGATTTTGTTCAACAATTACCTAAATATACACTCTCTCCCGAGTTATGCACACTAAATAAGCACATCTAATTGAGGATCCTATCAATTAACTACAACAAGAACGTAGTTGAACAAATAGAGATTAAACTAGGCAAACTATATTAACATAACAAGAAGTTCATCCTTCAATAGGTTCCATCAAAACATTAGACTAAATATTTAGCTACTCATACTAGGGTTCATCATAACAACATTCAAATTTATCACAAATCGTAAAAACAAAAGGAAGAAAGGAAGAAGTCGATGTTGAATTGTCCTCCTTGCCTTGAACTAAGCTATGAAAACCTTGATAATCATCTCTTGGGCGAGCTAAACCTTTTATAGGTTAAGTGGATTTGCCCCCGAACTTCCAATTTACCCCTAAAATTTACTTTTCCGGAACTGGGCTAGCGTGGTCGCGCTAATGGATGCGCTAGTGACCGCGCATATGCCCTATCATTCTGCCTCGACCATTTGGGCTAGCGCGGTCGCGCTAGTGGACGCGCTAGTCCAGGTCTTCATTTCCTCTCTTCTTTTTCTCATCTTCCCACGTACTCAACTCCTAGGAGCTTTTCTTGCTTCAATTTACCTCCAATCACCATTTTAAGTCCTCATACGTGCTACTCACTCCTGCAACGTGTGAAATTCACAATTAGAGCCAATTTATCATCATTTAACTATATTATCACAGTGAACCATAATCATGCTGGTGCATAAACAATTGCCAAATTATATACATCTAGCCTATTATCAGACCGCAATCTTCAATAATGACAATGGCCTCACACGACCAATGACCATAACTGATACAAGAATCCATACACGTACCTTAAGGTTATGACATCTCAGTTGGACCCTTCTCTGGAGGAGAAAATAAGTAGGGATATCTAGACTTCATGTCTTCCTCAGCCTCACAAGTCATTTCTTCCACATTGTTGTTTCTCTAAAGTACTTTCACCGAAGCTACATCTTTAGTTCTCAATCTCCGAACCTGTTTGTCTAATATAGCAATGGTAGTTTCTTTATATGATAGCTGCTCTATAACCTCAACGTCATCAACTAACACAATTCTGGAAGGATCTCCGATACATTTACGGAGCATAGACACATGAAAGACTGGATGTACAGGCTCCAAGTCCGAAGGTAAGTCTAACTCATATGCTACATGGCCTACCTTGCGTATGATCCTATATGGTCCAATGTACCGAGGGCTAAGTTTTCCCCGTTTTCTAGATATCATAACGCCTTCCATCAGTGATACCTTTAGGAATACCCAATTGTCAACATGAAATTCTAAGTCTCGCCGTCGATTATCCGCATAAGACTTCTGACGGCTTTGAGCTGCTAATAGCCTTTCCTTTATAAGCTTAATTTTCTTGATTGCCTGGTATACCAACTATGGTCCTACTAACGTGGCTTCCCCAACGTTGAACCACCCTACAGGCGATCTACACTTTCGTCTGTAAAGAGCTTCATATGGATCCATCTGAATACTGGAATGATAGCTATTATTATATATGAACTCGATAAGCAGCAGATGATCATCCCAGCTACCCTTGAAGTCTATTACATAAGCCCTTAACATATATGCAAGTGTCTGAATAGTGCGCTCAGCCTGTCCGTCTGTCTGGGGATAAAATGTTGTACTAAGACTTACCTGAGTCCCTAATCCTTTTTGGAAGGACCTCCAAATATTAGTTGTAAATTGAGTTCCTCTATCCGATATAATAGATACAGGGACACCATGCAGTCGTACTATCTCCTTGATATAAATCCTTGCATAATCCTCCACGAAATATGTAGTCCTAACAGGCAAAAAATGGGTTGACTTTGTAAGCCTATCAACAATCACTAATATCGAATCAATCTTACGCTGGGTACGAGGTAAGCCTACGATGAAATCCATATTGATTACTTCCTATTTCCAAGTCGAAATTTCCATAGCCTATAATAATCCACCAGGTTTTTGATGCTCAATCTTCACCTGCTGACAGTTAGGACACTGAACAACAAACTCCACTATATCCTTTTTCATTCTGTCCCACCAATATACTTCCCTGATGTCGTGATACATATTTGTCGTTTTGGGATGGATAGAATAATGAGAATAGTGAGTTTCTCCCATACTCTGCCGATGCAGCCCTGCAACATTATTAGGGACACATAATCGTCCTTGATATCTGAGGGTCCCCATTTCCTATAATTTCAGACGGTGTCTTCTCCTTCTGAGGGGTGGTATCCCTATAATGAACTACACAGGATCTTTGTACTGGTGTTTTTTCACTTCAGTTACTAACGAGGATGTTGCCGTATCCTGAATAGTAGTTCCAATATCACTTGAGTCCAGTAACCGAACTCCAAGACTAGCTAGCTGATGAATCTCATGGGTTATTCCCCTGTTTTCTGGCTGTGAATATGACAAACTACCCATAGACCTACGGCTGAGGGCATCGGCCACTACGTTCGCCTTCCCTGGATGGTATAAAATATCAACGTTATAGTCCTTAAGTAGATTCAACCATATCCTTTGACGTAAATTCAATTCCTTTTGCTTGAAGATATACTGGAGGCTCTTATGATCCATATAGATTTCAACATGAATTCCATACAAGTGGTGCCTCCATATCTTTAGTGCATGAATCACCGCAGCTAACTCTAAATCGTGGGTCGAGTAGTTATTCTCGTGCTTTCTTAGTTGTCTAGAAGCATAAGTTACAACCTTGCCATGCTGCATCAGCATACAACCCAATCCAACGCCTGAAGCTTCACAATAGATAACATAACCATCGGTCCCTTTTGGGAGCTTTAGAATCGGTGTTGAAGTTAATCTGTCCTTTAATGCCGGGAAACTCCGTTCGCAAGCATCAGTCCATTGAAACTTTGCTCCCTTCTGAGTCAACTTTGTCAAAGGTGCTGAAAGGGAAGAAAATCCCTCTACAAATCTTCTATAATAGCCTGCCAAACTGAGAAAGCTACGAACCTCCGTCGGTGTTGTGGGTCTAGGCCAAGTCTTTACTGCCTCAATCTTTTGTGTATCCACCTGGATGCTTTCACCCGAAATGATATGCCCAAGTAAATCTACAGAGTTCATCCAGAATTTGCATTTAGAGAATTTTGCATACAACTTCCCTTTTCGTAGAACTTTGAGCACAGTATGCAAATGATCTGTATGCTCAGCCTCTGAACGCGAATATACCAATATATCATTGATAAATACAATTACGAACAGATCTAAAAAGGTACTAAACACACGGTTCATCAAATACCTGAATACTGCTGGGGCATTGGTCAAACCGAATGACATAACACAAAATTCAAAGTGCCCGTATCTGGTCCTAAATGCTGTCTTCAGAATATCTTCCTTCTTAACCCTTACCTGATGGTACCCAGACCTCAAGTATATCTTTGAAAAACACTTGGCACCTTGCGAATGATCAAATAAATCATCAATCCTCGAGAGCGGGTACTTATTCTTGATCGCCACCTTATTTAACTATCTATAATCAATACACATCCGTAAGGAACCATCTTTCTTCCTTACAAATAACATAGGTGCTCCCCATGGTGATGTACTATGTCTGATAAATCTCTTTTCAAGCAAATCATTTAGTTGTTCCCTCAACTCTTTCAGCTCTGCGGGGGCCATTCTATAAAGAGGAATAGATATTGGATGAGTATCTGGCAGTAGGTCAATATCAAACTCAATTTCTCGCTCTGGCGGGAGATGCGGAAGTTCATCAAGAAAAACATCGGGAAACTCATTAACCACAGGGATGGACTGAATGGTTGGTGACTCTACTTCCATATCTTGAGCCCGGACTAAGTAATTCATACAACCTTTTCTGATCATCTTCCTTGTCTTGGGATAGGAAATAAATCTACCTCTTGGCAACGCCGTATTACCTTTCCACTCCAAAACAGGCTCCTCTGGAAATTGAAATCAGACTATCTTTGATCTACAATCAATGTTAGCATGACAAGAAGCCAACCAATCCATATCCATTATAACATTAAATTCTACCATATCTAACTCAATTAGGTCTGCTATGGTAGATCAACCATAAACTATTATTATACAATCTCTATATACTTTCTTAGCTATCATTGAGTCCCCAACAGGTGTAGACACCTCAAAAGGTTGAACCAATTCAGGTTTTATTCCAAATTTACTAGGAACCAACAGAGTAACATATGATAAGGTGGAACCTGGGTCAATCAGTGCATACACATCATATGAGAATACTGATAATATACCTATAACAACATCAGGTGATGACTCCTGATCTTGTCGTCCCGCCAATGCATAAATTTGGTTCTGAGGACCGCCCGAGCTAGATGCTCCACCTTTGACTTTACCATGACTCATTGGTACTTGTGAACCTTGCCTATGGGGCGTACTAATGATGACAAACTAGCTACAGATCCCGCTGGCTGAGATATGCTTGCATCACCTCTCGTCGAACAATTCCTCATAACGTGGCCCGAATAACCACAAGTATAACAAACACCCAATCGTATATGGCACTGCCCGACATGCTACTTACCACACTGAGCACATCGTGGAAAAGGTGGGCTCATCTAACTTGACTCACCCCTATGCTGAGAACTTGAGGCCCTGGAATGCTGACCAGGCCCTGAATATGTGGAATGATCGAATATCTTACCGCCAAACTGAGGGGGTGCGCTAGCCGATGGCTGGGATAGATATCAGTACTATTGCCTTTGACCACCTCAAAACTCACCAGAAGGACTCGAAGACCTCAGCTCTTTTATTCTGGGCCCTATCATGCTCACGATCCATCCTCTGCTTTTGCTTACGCTCCTCTACACCTTGAGCGTATGCCTGAATACCAGAAATATCCATGTCCGATTGAAGTGAGACCAACATACAATCGTTAAGCAAGTGCGGCTCTAATCCCATCACAAACCAGTGAATCCAATCCTCTATCTTAGATACAATAGTGGGAGCATACCTAGACAACGAATCAAACTGAAGACTACTCCTGAACACTCATGTTACCCTGCCGAAGGGTCAAGAACTGATCAAATCTGGTCCATCTAAGCTCTGGTGGCAGATAATTGTGAAGAAAAGCTTTTGTAAACTCCTGCCATACTGCTGGAGGGGCATCCTCACCTCTGGACAATTCCCAAGACTCGTACCAATTAACTGCAACATCTCGGAGTCTATAAGAAGCTAGCTCAACTGACTCAGTCGTGGTGGCCTTCATTTCCCTTAACATCCTCTGCATTCTATGAATAATTACCCGAGGGTCTTCATTTGGATCTGCCCCTGTGAATACTGGAGGGTCTAAATTAATGAAGTTACGAACCCTCGCACTGACAGACCTATCTGCATGACCAACACCTACTTCCTGACGCCGAGCCTGTGCAACTACTAATCGAGTTAATAGCTGAATAACATCTCTCGTCTCCTGACATAGTGCATCTGGTTGAGGGGATGAACGTACATGGGCGGGTGCTGGAGATGGTGCCCCTCGAAACTCTTCTAGAAAGGGCGGGGATTTAATTCGTAGTTTGAGATGGAATCTCACTATGAGACTCTCCTTGAGCCCTGGTAAATCGTGGCGCTCGACTAGTAGTCTCACTAGCCACGAACTTTCCCTTCTAGGTGGCTGTAGTCTTTGGAGGAATCGCTGAAAATATAACATATCGTTAGGAA
The DNA here is from genome assembly GCF_000393655.2 of Nicotiana sylvestris. Lineage (NCBI taxonomy): Eukaryota > Viridiplantae > Streptophyta > Magnoliopsida > Solanales > Solanaceae > Nicotiana > Nicotiana sylvestris. Next base: position 131,458,922 of record NC_091061.1, read on the forward strand.
TATGAATTCTTATATCGCACGATCTAAGATAAAAAGAGAGGATAACATCCTATATGTCATGTAGACTCCTGTCTATAAGTGTGGTGCACAACACACCCATACACAAGACTCTACTAGATACGGTCTATAGACAACCCTAAGATAAAACTGCTTTGATATCACTTTTGTCACGACCCAAACCGATGGGCCGCAACGAGTGCCCGAGTCCTACCTATCGAACACCCTTAAGCAAGTGACTAAGATATAAGCATGAATAATATCTGCTAAATTATGAGAATAACATGTGCGAGGAAAACCTGTCCAAAAGATATATATACATATACGTGCGGATTACAGTGGATGAGCTAGCAAGGCCGCTATAGACAACTATATATCCAAAACTGAAAGCCGACGAGGTCACATACTATCCAACTATACATAACTGTCTACAGACCTCTAATAAAAATGCAACTGTACAAAGACGGTACTGTGCCACATCATACCCATGTATATATATACAAGCATATCGTACCAAAATCAAAAGCAACTCCGGATCAAGTGAAGCATGCCAACTCTCGCTGATCAAAGATCCAAAGAAGAGGGACCGTTAGCTTGCCTACCTGAACCTGCGGGCATGAAATGCAGGCCCCGTGAAATAGGGCATCAGTACGAAAAATGTACTAAGTATGTAAGGCATGAAAATCAGTAGGTAAAAGACATAGATGATCATGGAATAAAGAAATCCATCTGTAAATCTGAATAACTTTGTAAATTTGGAAACATTTATAATGTCATGCACGTGCATATAAATGCCGTGTCATGCATTGGTATAGGTGTACATAACATCATCAAGCCACTAAGGACATCCCATCATATCATCTCGGCCACTGTGGGCAACATCATCAACATATACCAACTGATCAGGTGGTGGTGCGTATATAACGCCGTAACCTTTTCCCATATCCCATATAAATATAATATACATATATATGCGTATATAATACCATCTGGTCATGGGTCAATGTATATGTATAAATGCATAAAATGTATAAGAAATACATTAATAAGATTTTCTCGGAATGCTATAAAAATAAATATACATTTTGGATAAACTTTATCAAATACGTATTTTTCTGTGACCCATGAACAGAAGATAATAATAATTCACATGGGGAATCAAGAATATAGACACCCCTAGTATTTCTATGAATAGAGTCATTTATGAAAGTTGCGTATTTTGCTCATTTCATTTGTACCGTACGACTCATGCCAAAAGAAAGAAGGGATAGCCTTAACATATATGGAGTAGGGAAAAATTCGTATAATGTTCTTGGAAAAGATTGCACCGTACTCCTTTAGACCCGCAAAATTTTACGTTGCTACGATTCTTCAAAATTCTCGTTGGAACCTTGTAGGAAATTTGATTGCAAGAATTCTCGTTGTTTAGTGAAGTATTTAGAATCAGAACTTTGTTTGAAATTGATAATGGCAATGTTCTGTTCTCTTAATGGAACTTTGTTTGAAATTGAGAATGGCAACGTTTGTTCTCTTAATGGACTTTGTTTGAAAATCATTTCCTAAGTTCTAATTGTAGTAAAATGACTAAGATTCTGATGATATACCAAAATAAGAATGAACTGTCCTTTACTTTGCTACTTGGTTGCCATCTATTAAATGACTAAGGAGTCATTTGCTTTAGATTGTGCCCAGCTGCAATGTTTTGGAGGGAAGAATTTATTAATTTTTATCCACTTATTAGTTAATTAGGTACTGTCCCGTTATCTGATAATTAACCAATTATCCACAAATTTTAAAATTATCTCAAATTACTTAAAATTCTACTTATTTTCAATATACATTTTATATCATATACCGTGGTCATATGATACCTTGTATGGTACTAGTCCATAAATATCGAGTATTATCGTTCAACCCGTATTTTATCCCAATTCAACCACCTTCAACGAAACTCGTTTTCTTTAATTCGTGTGCCCTTTATCCTTCATGAAACTTACTTATCGCTTGTTATAAATAGCATAAATACGTTAATCTCAAAATAATCTCATCTCCGAGTCTACGTCGATTAACTGAAGAAAAAACTTTAATGTACGAAAATGCGAGATGTATTAAGTCAAACCTTCCCGGTTGTCGAGAATAGAAGAAAGTTGGGTGGAGAAAATTATCATCGCATCGAACGTGTCAATGCAATTAAGAAAGATAAATGGTGGAGCAGCAAAATAGAAAGCATATTGGCATAGTCAGGGTATGAACCCGGCAAAGGGATTGGGAAGAAATTCCTTGGCATTACCAAATCAATATAGTTGAAACGTCATGGTACAACTTTTCGTCTCGGATATCCGTACACATGGCAAGAATATAATGATTGGTCGCCACCATAGCATGGTCCCTATTACCCTCTTGATCAGCCAATGCCGCATCTGAGTCAGACCTTTCATCAGGCCGATACAGTATGGGGATCTGAAGAAGAGGAAGTTTTAGCTGGGCTTAGGAACCTGTTTCTAGAAGACAAAGACATGGATTGCAATGTGATAGTTGAGGAGGAGGAGGAAGAAGACCTTACCATTCAGACTGTGGAGAGGGGAGCATTTCTCAGGAACTAGACCACCACACTATCAAGGGCCAGACGAGTGTCGGGGTAGCATGGCTACTAATGTTATTCGAAAAACAAGTCTTTTGAGCATTTAGTTTTGAAAACACCTTTCTTTCAGTATTTTGTTTTGGAAAACATTGTTTGAAGGCATCTAGATGATATTTTGTTTAACGTTTCAGCATTTATCAAATAATTTGATGTTTTATTATCATTATCTTTCATATTTTTCTTCTACAACATTACTATTGCTTACCTTGATGAACCAACAACTATGACATGTAATGAGACAATGCAACATAAGGATAGTGACTCGGAAGAAGAAGATGAGATACCTGAGGAAGTTATAAGAGAAGTTGAGAATTTTGAGAATAAGCCTAAGTCCAACCTAGACGAAACCGAGATGGTCAATTTGGGAGATTCTGAAACCATCAAAGAAACTTGCATAAGTATTCACCTGTCACCGTCAGAGAAGAAAGAATACACTCGTTTCCTGAAAGAATATGAGGATATTTTTGCATGGTCATATGATGACATGACCGGTCTGAGCACATCCATAGTGGCTCATAAGTTGCCTACCTATCCAATGTGTCCGCCAGCGAAGCAGAAACTCAGAAAGTTCAAACCAAATATGAGCCTAAAAATCAAGGAGAAAGTCACTAAGCAGATCAAAGCCAAAGTCCTCAGGGTAGTTAAGTACCTAACCTGATTAGCCAACATTGTACCGGTTCCAAAAAAAATAGGAAAGTCAGGGTGTGTGTTGACTATCAGGATTTAAACAGAGGAAGTCCCAAGAACAATTTCCCACTACCGAACATACACATTCTGATCGATAATTGCGCCAAGCATGAAATCCAATCCTTTATAGATTGCTTCGCATGTTATCGTCAGATTTGGATGGACGAAGAAGACGCAGAGAAAACAGCTTTCATTACACCATGGGGGATGTATTGCTACAAAAGGATGCCATTCGGTCTGAAGAATGCTGGGGCTACCTATATGAGGGCCATGGCGACCATCTTCCATGATATGATACACAAGTAAATAGAGGTATATGTTGACGATGTCATCATCAAATCCAAGAAAGCCAGAGATCACATAGCAGACTTGAGGAAGTTCTTTGACCATGCATTCGGGGTTCCTGCCGAAAAATTGTTAGGATTTATCGTCAGCCGCCGAGGAATCGAGTTAGACCCGTCAAAGGTTAAAGCCATCCAAGAATTACCACCACCGAAGAGCAAGAAGGACGTGATGAGTGTTACATCCCATGTTTCCGTACGTGAAAGTGCGACATAAATAAATTAATGGAAGCTCGAAAATGAGATGTTACATCCCGCATTTTTACGATAAAGTTTCATCTTAAGTTAATCGACGTAAGTTCGGAAATGAGATTATTGTGAATTTAGAAGTATTATGCTAGTAAATTCGTGAAGGTAAGAGGGTAAACAAATCGAAGTAAATGAATTTCGTCGAAATTTGGCATTTGGGATAAAATACGGTCTGAGATATAATACCCGATATTTATGGACTAGTGTCATATAAGGTACCACATGACCATAATAGTATGGTGTATTAAGTGTGTTAAAAGTGAGTAGTATTTAAAGTAATTTGAGATAATTCTTAATTAAGTGGATAAGAATATTTTTGGGGCTGCCACATGGCATTAAGCCAAGCCATGTGGCATAAATGTGTGTGAGGAGTCAAAAGACCCAAGTTGCCACGTAATCTTTTGGATAACCCTTGATTGGAGTCTTACTTGGAGTGTAATTAAAGATTAGCGATAAAGAGTTAAAGCCACATGCTACACTATACAAAATTGTTCTAAAGTTCTTGGAAAGTCTCTTTTTATGTTCGGTGGAATTGGAGGAAATGATTATTACCATGCATTTTCACAAGGGAAATCCATTGAAGAAGCTAAAACCTTTGTCCCACATATAGTCAACGCCATTGTAAAAGGCGTTAAACAAGTGATGAAATACGGGGCAAAGCGTATAGTGGTTCCTGGGATTTATCCTAATGGTTGGTTCCTTTATTACCTTACTAAGTTCTCAAGCTTGGATTATAAAGATTACGATGAGTTTGGATGTTCGAAATCCTACAATGAGTTCGCCATGTATCATAATGATTACTTGAACTTCTGTCAACATCACATAAGAAACGTTATTTTGGGGATGGAAAAGTTTCGGCCGAGGCTTTCTTTGCATAAGCAACATGATTACGTTGAGTTTTCATATGACTTGTTCCATGTTTTGTCGCAATTAACGGGTGTTAGAGGGATTGTTAAGAGAATCGACTCAAGTATGTTAAGGCTATACCTTCTTTCCTTTTGGCATGATCCACACGATACAAACGAAATGAGAAAATGCACAACTTTCATAAATAACTCTATTCATAGAAGTATTAGACGTGCCCATGTTCTTGAAATTCCACGTGTCCTATTATTTTATCATCTGTTCATGGGTTTCATAAAAATACGTAAGTTGAAAAAGTTTACTTTATGATATTATTCAAAGGCATAATGGTCTTATGACATTCTGACAGATTTTATTGACGTACTTCTCAAGCATTGCATTCATGTACATTGATCCATGACCAGATGGTATTATATAAGCGTATATATATATATAAGCGTATATATATATATATATGTATGTATGTATGTATGTATGTATGTATGTATGTATGTATGTATGTATAGGAAAAGGTTACGGCGTTATATACGCACCACCACCTGATTAGCTGGTATACGTTGATGATTTGCCCACACTGGCCGAGATGATATGATGGGATGTCCTCAGAGGCTTGATGATGTTATGAACACATATATCCATGAATGATATGACATTTATATGCATATGCATGATATTATAAAAATGAAATGATTCACAGAGCTATGCAAACGTACATGTCGAGTCTTTTACTCCATGTTTCTCTCATCTCTATTATTTATTGATTTTCATTCCTTACATCATCAGTACATTATTTGTATTGACGTCCCTTTTACTTGGGGATGCTGTGTTTCATGACCGCAAGTCCCGATAGACAGGTCGAGAGTCCTCCAAGTAGGCTATCATCTCAGCGGAAAATGTTGGTGCGCTCCATTTGCTCCGGAGTTGCTTGTTTGGTTAGTATGATTTAGAAGTACATTGTTTGGTATGGCGGGACTCTGTGCCGAACTTTGTGAAAATTATGTATTCTTAGAGTCTTGTAGACAGATGTCATGTATGCAAATGTTTGTATGGTCTTGTCGGCCTATGTTTCAGGGTACGAGTGGCTATTTTGGTCTTATGGACTCGTATGTCATGTGTATAAGTTGGTATTACATGTTGTATTCTAATTATCTCTCGGCAGCCTTCCGGCTCAGTTATCTATGATAGTATGACATGAAAAGATACGTTATATAGGTACTCGATTGAGTAAGGTACCGGGTTCCCGTCGCGGCCCACCGGTTTGGGTCATGACAATGAGTATCCTGGGATGCCTCAATTATATCAGCCGCTTAATAGCATAGTCCACAGTAATATGTGAACCAATCTTCAAAATGTTGAATAAGGGTGCTGCAACCAGTTGGACCGAGGATTATTAGAAGGCTTTTGACAAAATCAAGGAATACCTGTCCACACCGCCAGTCCTAATCCCGCTGGAACCTGGGAGACCTTTGCTACTCTATTTGTCCGTACTAGATGGGGCTTTTGGTTGTATTTTGGAACAACATGACGAGACGAGAAGAAAGGAGCAAGCCATATATTACTTGAGTAAGAAGTTTCCACCTTATGAAGCACGATACTCTCTGCTAGAATGCACTTGCTGTGCTTTGATATGGACAGCTCAGAAATTGAGGCATTACTTCTGTGCCTATACCACATACCTCATATCAAGGATGGATCCTCTAAAGCACAACTTTCAGAAGCCTATGCTTATCGGGAAGTTGTCCAAGTGGCAAATATTGCTGAGTGAGTTCGATATCATCTATATAACTTAGAAGGCAGTCAAAGGATAAACATTGGTAGACCATCTTGCTAACGAACCACTAAAAACATATTTTCCTGACGAAGAAGTGTATTCGTAGGAGAGGACATTGCTGAAGCCTACGACTGTTGGAGAATGTTTTTCAACGGAGCTGCAAACTTCAAAGGAGTATGTATTGGAGCAGTTTTGGTATCAGAGACGAGTCAACATTATCCGGTATCTGCAAAGCTTAGGTTTTCATGCACCAACAATATGGCAGAATATGAGGCTTGCATACTCAATTTGTCCATCGACATAAATATACAAGAGTTGTTGGTAATTGGTGATTCGGATCTTCTGTTACATCAGGTTCAAGGAGAATGGGCTACGAAAAATACCAAGATACTACCATACCTGTATCATGTGCAAGAACTTATAAATAGGTTCAAGAAAAAAAATTCAAACATGTTCCAAGAATCCAGAATGAGTTCGCAGATGCACTGGCCACTTTGTCTTCCATGATACAACATCCGGATAAGAATTTCATCGATCCCATTCCAGTAAGGATCCATAGTTAGCCTGCTTATTATGCTCATGTTGAAGAAGAAATGGATGGAAATCCATGGTTCCACGACATCAAGGAATATTTGGCGAAAGAAGAATACCCTTAGCAGACGAACCATACTAAAAAGCGCACAATGCGTAGGCTGTCCAATTATTTCTTCCAAAGCGGAGGAATTTTGTATAGGAGAACACCTGATCTAGGACTATTAAGTTGTGTTGAGGCCAAAGAAGCTTCCAAATTGCTCGAGGAAATACATGCCGGAACCTACGGTACACATATGAATGGTTTTGTTCTAGCCAAGAAGATACTCAGAGCTGGATACTTTTGGATGACTATGGAAAGAGATTGCATCTGGTACATCCAGAAATGCCACCAATGCCAGATATATGCAGATATGATACGAGTGCCGCCAAATAAACTCAACGCAATGAGTGTACCTTGGCCTTTTGCTGCCTGGGGAATGGATGTCATTGGTCCGATCGAACCCACTACCTAAAACGGGCACAAGTTCATTTTAGAGGCCATCGATTACTTCACAAAATAGGTAGAGGCTACATCTTACAAAGTTATAACCAAGAAAGTCGTTGTAGATTTTATCAGGGATCGTATTGTTTGTCGATTCGGGGTTCCCGAGTCCATCATCACTGATAATGCTTCCAATCTTAACAGTGATCTGATCAAAGCCATGTGTGAAACTTTCAAAATCAAGCACAAAAACTCCACAGCATACAGGCCTCAAATGAACGGAGTCGTGGAAGCTGCCAACAAGAACATCAAGAAGATACTAAGGAAAATGGTAGAGAATCACAAGCAATGGCACGAGAAAGTACCATTTGACTTAGTGGGATACCTTACCACAGTCAGCACATCAACCAGGGCAACTCCCTATTTGTTGGTTTATGGTATCGAAGCTGTCATTCCCGCCGAGGTAGAAATTCTTTCTTTAAGGATCATACAAGAAGCCAAACTCAGTGATGCAGAATGGATGAAGAGCCGCTATGAGCAATTAGCCCTCATAGATGGAAAATGGATGAATGCAGTGTGTCATGGTCAGCTTTATCAGAATAGAATGTCCAGAGCTTTCAACAAAAAGGGTCAAACCAAGACAGTTCATACCGGGGTAGCTGGTGTTGAAGCGGATCTTTCCATATCAAGACGAAGCCAAAGGGAATTTTTCACCAAACTGCGAAGGTCCTTACATGGTTCACAAGGTGCTAACATGAGGAGATCTCATACTTGCAAAAATGGACAGAGAAGTTTGGCCAAAGCCTATCAATTCATATGCAATCAAGAGATATTATATTTCAATTGTTTACATTTTTTCATCTGATGTAACTGAACTATGATTAACCTGATTCCCATTTAAGAGGGGATACGTGGGTAGCCTTGTGGGTTCGGTCACATCTCAATAAAATTTTCATTTTCCCACAATCAGAAACTGGGGTAGAATTTTGAGGAGGACCCTTAAAATTCTGGAGCAAGTCTAGCCGACGTTGTCATATGTAAGACAGTCAGAGAATTGGTTAAGTAACTGGGGCAGAATTTTGAGAAGGATTCTCAAAATTTGGAGCAGGTCCAACAAACTTCGTCACATGCAAAACGGCCGAAGGATTGCTTACTAAATTGGGGTGGAATTTTGAGAAGGACCCATAAAATTCTGATGCAAAGAAGCCGCAACGTCTCTAAAAGTGTCGCAGTCATTAGTTCATCTAATTTATCTGAAATTATATACTGCCATGTTTTAAAATAACTAATCAAATGCATGCATACTTTTCGAAAACTTTTTTTCTATGGCAGCCAGATGTTACCCAGGGTAACTTGAACATGATCTCCAGAGCAAAGCAAAGCAAAACAAGCAGGCGAAGGCATGAACCAACCTTCCCCGAAAAACTCACATTTTTTTGGATGCATGAACAAGGAATAACCACAAGTACGTGCGACTTAAAATCATTACCTTCATGACAACCGGACCGCCAAGCGCAAATATATCTCCAACTAAGAAATATTCTGCTCCTATTTGCTATTTGTCCATCGCATGAGACTAAGCATTGTCTCAAATCTTGTATGAGGATAAGCCCTGCCTCCTCACATGCATAAGGCTAAGCATTGCCTTCCCTTTGAATGAGACTAAGCTCTGTCTAAATTCTTGCTTGAGGCTAAGCCCTACCTCCTTATTTACATAAGTCTAAGCATTGCCTTCATTTTGCATGAGACTAAGTGCTATCTCAATTCTTGCATGAAGCTAAGCCTTGCCTACCTATTTGCATAAGGCTAAGCATTGCCTTCTCTTTGTATGATACTAACCCCTGTCTCAATTCTTGCACGAGGCTAAACCCTGCCTCCCTATTTGCATAAGGCTAAGCATTTCCTTCTCTTTGCATGAGACTAAGCTCTATCTCAAATTAGAGACTAAGCCTTGTCTCCCTTTACTTGCATGAGGCTAAGCCTCGTCTCTCTTTTCTTGGATGAGGCTAAGCCCTGCCTCCCTATTTGCATAAGGCTAAGCATTGTCTTCTCTTTGCATGAGACTAAGCTCTGTCTCAATTCTTGCATGAGGCTAAGCCCTGCCTCCCTATTTGCATAAGGCTAAGCATTGCCTTCTCTTTGCATGAGACTAAGCTCTGTCTCAATTCTTGCATAAGGCTAAGCCCTGCCTCCCTATTTGCATAAGTCTAAGAATTGACTTCTCTTTGCATGAGACTAAGCTCTGTCTCAATTCTTGTATGAGGCTAAGCCCTGCCTCCGTATTTGCATAAGACTAAGAATTGCCTTCTCTTTTCATGAGACTAAGTTCTGTCTCAATTCTTGAATGAGGCTAAGCCCAGCCTCCCTATTTGTATAAGGCTAAGCATTGCCTTTTCTTTGCATGAGACTAAGCTATGTCTCAATTCTTACATGAGGCTAAGCCTTACCTTCCTATTTGCATAAGGCTAAGCATTTCCTTCTCTTTGCATGAGACTAAGCTCTGTCTCAATTCTTGCATGAGTCTAAGCCTTGCCTCCGTATTTGCATAAGGCTAAGAATTGCCTTCTCTTTACATGAGACTAAGCTCTGTCTTAATTCTTGCATGAGGCTAAGCCCTGCCTCCCTATTTGCATAAGGCTAAGCATTTCCTTCTTTTTGCGTGAGACTAAGCTCTGTCTCAATTCTTGCATAAGTCTAAGCCCTACCTCCCTATTTGCATAAGGCTAAGCATTGCCTTCTCTTTGTATGAGACTAAGACTTGTCTTAATTCTTGCATGAGGCTAAGCCCTGCTTCCCTATTTGCATAAGGCTAAGCATTGCCTTCTCTTTGCATGAGACTAAGCTCTGTCTCAAATCCTGCAAGAGACTAAGCCTTGTCTCCCTTTCTTTTGCATGAGGCTAAGCCCTGTCTCCCTTTTCTTGCATGAGGCTAAGTCCTGCCTCTCTTTTTGCATAAGGCTAAGCATTGACTTCTCTTTGCATGAGACTAAGCTCTGTCTCAATTTTTGCATAGGTCCAAGTCTTGCCTCGCTATTTTCACAAGGCTAAGCATTGCCGTCTCTTTTTATGAGACTAAGCTCTGTCTCAATTCTTGCATAAGGTTAAACCCTGCCTCCCTATTTGCATAAGGCTAAGCATTGCCTTCTCTTTGCATGAGACTAAGCTCTGTCTCAATTCTTGCATGAGGCTAAGCCCTACCTCCGTATTTCCATAAGGCTAAGTATTGCCTTCTCTTTGCACGAGACTAAGCTCTTTCTCAATTCTTGCATGAAAGCAAAGCCCTGCCTCCCTATTTGCATAAGCTAAGCATTGCCTTTTCTTTTTCATGAGACTAAGCTCTGTCTCAATTCTTGCTTGAGGCTAAGCCCTACCTTCCTATTTGCATAAGGCTAAGCATTTCCTTCTCTTTGCATGAGACTAAGCTCCGTCTCAATTCTTGCATGAGGCTAAGCCCTGCCTCCGTATTTGCATAAGGCTAAGTATTGACTTCTCTTTGCATGAGACTAAGCTCTGTCTCAATTCTTGCATGAGGCTAAGCCCTGCTTCCCTAGTTGCATAAGGCTAAGCATTGCCTTCTCTTTGCATGGGACTAAGCTCTATCTCAATTCTTTCATTAGGCTAAGCCTTGCCTCCCTATTTTCATAAGGCTAAGCATTGCCTTCTCTTTGTATGAGACTAAGCCCTGTCTCAATTCTTGCATGAGGCTATGCCCAGCCACCCTGTTTGCATAAGGCTAAGCATTGCCTGCCTTCTCTTTGTATGAGACTAAGCTCTGTCTCAATTCTTGCATAAGGCTAAGAATTTCCTTCTCTTTGCATGAGACTAAGCTCTGTCTCAATTCTTGCATGAGTCTAAGCCCTACCTCCGTATTTGCATAAGGCTAATAATTGCCTTCCCTTTGCATGAGACTAAGCTCTGTCTCAATTCTTGCTTGAGGCTAAGCCCTGCCTCCTTATTTACATAAGGCTAAGCATTGCCTTCATTTTCCATGAGACTAAGTGCTGTCTCAATTCTTGCATGAAGCTAAGCCTTGCCTACCTATTTGCATAAGGATAAGCATTGCCTTCTCTTTGTATGATACTAACCCCTGTCTCAATTCTTGCACGAGGCTAAACCCTGCCTCCCTATTTGCATAAGGCTAAGCATTTCCTTCTCTTTGCATGAGACTAAGCTCTGTCTCAAATTCTGCTAGAGACTAAGCCTTGTCTCCCTTTTCTTACATGAGGCTAAGCCCCGTCTCTCTTTTCTTGGATGAGGCTAAGCCCTGCCTCCCTATTTGCATAAGGCTAAGCATTGCCTTCTCTTTGCATGCGACTAAGACTTGTCTTAATTCTTGCATGAGGCTAAGCCCTGCTTCCCTGTTTGCATAAGGCTAAGCATTGCCTTCTCTTTGCATGAGACTAAGCTCTGCCTCAAATCCTGCAAGAGACTAAGCCTTGTCTCCCTTTTTTTGCATGAGGCTAAGCCTTGTCTCCCTTTTCTTGCATGAGGCTAAGTCCTGCCTCCCTTTTTGCATAAGGCTAAGCATTGACTTCTCTTTGCATGAGACTAAGCTCTGTCTCAATTCTTACATAAGTCTAAGTCTTGCCTCGCTATTTGCACAAGGCTAAGCATTGCCGTCTCTTTTCATGAGACTAAGCTCTGTCTCAATTCTTGCATAAGGCTAAACCCTGCCTCCCTTTTTGCATAAGGCTAAGCATTGCCTTCTCTTTGCATGAGACTAAGCTCTGTCTCAATTCTTGCATGAGGCTAAGCCCTGCCTCCGTATTTCCATAAGGCTAAGTATTGTCTTCTTTTTGCACGAGACTAAGCTCTGTCTCAATTCTTGCATGAAAGCAAAGCCCTGCCTCCCTATTTGCATAAGCTAAGCATTGCCTTTTCTTTTCATGAGACTAAGCTCTGTCTCAATTCTTGCTTGAGGCTAAGCCCTACCTTCCTATTTGCATAAGGCTAAGCATTTCCTTCTCTTTGCATGAGACTAAGCTCCGTCTCAATTCTTGCATGAGGCTAAGCCCTACCTCCGTATTTGCATAAGGCTAAGTATTGCCTTCTCTTTGCATGAGACTAATCTTTGTCTCAATTCTTGCATGAGGCTAAGCCCTGCTTCCCTAGTTGCATAAGGCTAAGCATTGCCTTCTCTTTGCATGAGACTAAGCTCTATCTCAATTCTTGCATAAGGCTAAGCCTTGCCTCCCTATTTTCATAAGGCTAAGAATTGCCTTCTCTTTGTATGAGACTAAGCCCTGTCTCAATTCTTGCATGAGGATATGCCCAGCCTCCCTGTTTGCATAAGGCTAAGCATTGCCTGCCTTCTCTTTGTATGAGACTAAGCTCTGTCTCAAATCCTGTAAGAGACTAAGCCTTGTCTCCCTTTTCTTGCATGAGGCTAAGCCCTGTCTCCCTTTTCTTGCATGAGGCTAAGCCCTGCATCCTTATTTTCATAAGGCTAAGCATTGCCTTCTCTTTACATGAGACTAAGCTCTGTCTCAATTCTTGCATGAGTCTAAGCCCCGCCTCCCTATTTGCATAAGGCAAAGCATTGCCTTCTCTTTGCATGAGACTAAGCTTTGTCTCAATTCTTGCATGAGGCTAATCTATGCCTTTGTATTTGCATAAGGCTAAGCATTGCCTTCTCTTTGCATGAGACTAAGCTCTGTCTCAATTCTTGCATAAGGCAAAGCCCTGCCTCCCTATTTGCATAAGGCTATGTGTTGCCTTTTCTTTACATGAGACTAAGCTCTGTATCAATTCTTGCATGAGGCTAAGCCCTACCTTCCTATTTGCATAAGGCTAAGCATTTCCTTCTCTTTGCATGAGACTAAGCTCTGTCTCAATTCTTGTATGAGGCTAAGCCCGAACTTCCTATTTGCATAAGGCTAAGCATTTCCTTCTCTTTGCATGAGACTAAGCTCTGTCTCAATTCTTGCATGAGGCTAATCCCTGCCTCCGTATTTGCATAAGGCTAATAATTGCCTTCTCTTTGTATGAGACTAAGCTCGGTCTCAATTGTTGCATGAGGCTACGCCCTGCCTCCGTATTTGCATATGGCTAAGCATTGCCTTCTCTTTGCATGAGACTAAGCTCTGTCTCAATTCTTGCATGAGGCTAGGCCCTGCCTCCCTATTTGCATAAGGCTAAGCATTTCCTTCTCTTTGCATGAGACTAAGCTCTGTCTCACGTATATTTGCAATATATATATTTGCACGTATCGTGTAATAATCCATATATATTTGCACGTATTGTGTTTTAAGTTTTGCAGTTAATTCAGGAGTTAACCGTTCTTCAAATAAGAGCAAGCTTTGCTCTGGTTTCCACTCATACCATTCACACCTGACCATTATCCCGGACATAACCAACTCCCATCAATTACTCGCCTTTACTCCATGACCTTTCAGATATATGCCCTATGATACATCCATTACGTTTCAGATTCACATTCATAACTCCGTATAAATCCATCCGATACTATCCTTCCCAAGAGAACCCTTTCCGAAACACACGACTATTCCTATAACAATTCCATCGGTTTCATTTGTCGTTTGGTCTAGAAATACACACGACCTGATTCCTGTAAAACCAGGGATATATAGGCAACTCAGTGACAAGGGTGCAACCTATATTTTTCAAAACACCCCATTCGGTCAAAATCGGTCATCAATACTTTACCCGACAACTCTTTCATCCTTTCCGGGTAAAGAGGGGTAGCTGTTGATACCTAATTTTTCCCTTATACTTTCCATATATATATATACTTTCAAACAGTGCACATGCATCATCATCTGATTTACAAGAATGCACAAGTATTTTTCATAATTTTCCATATGTTTAAAGGCTTTAAATCAATTTATTTATGTATTTTATTACATAAATATCCAATAATTATCCTTCATATTATTTTTATGATGATTTAACCATCTAAAATCATCATTATGCCAACAACAACAACGACCCAGTATAATCCCACAAGTGGGGAAAATCATCATTATGCCAACCATCATTATGCCAACATAATGATTAAATATTTTAAGTGTATTTTTTATAGTTACATTTGCATTTTTAAGGCCAAATTGCACATCTTTGCAATAAATAGCCCATATTAATGTATAATTACACTATTTGTGTAGAAAATAATTTTTTATATTTTTAAAATACTAAATAACTATTTTAAATTATTTTAGTGCACAAATAATATTTTTTTATTTATCTATTTACAAATTATTTATTGGTTAAATTTGGCTATTTAAAATCTGGCCCAATTTTTAATATATTTCGGACCTAAGCTACCCAAGCATAACCCAACACATTAGCCCATTTACACCTACCCAAATCCTTAGCCCAACACTTATGCCCAATCCATAACCCCCTAACCCAGTCTGGAACCGACCCAACCTTGCCTAAATCCCAGCCGTTGATCACCGGCTCACAAACAACCCCACCTTTTCCTTATATCCCCACCTCCAAATCTTAGAGACCACTATCCCAGCCCCGCCGCCCTTGAGCTCTCTCGAACCTTCTCCCCTCCTCTATAAACCCTAGCGCCGCCACCCCCCAAATCCCTCCGATTCCGACTCAAAATGGGATCAATCCACGATTCCCTTACCTTATTGACCCCTCCTCCCTACTGGTTACCATTTATGGTATTACATAATTTCTTGCGTAATATGGAAATCGGATCTTGTATGAATCGAACCTAAAATTGGTTCAAATCCTTAATTTGCTGTTTATTCCGTCCGTGTTCATCACTTGCTCTTCGTAAGTACGATTATTTTCCGTATCGCTCACTGATTCGTACTTAACCCTAAGGTTAGGGTTTTCATATCCTCTTTTAGTTCGAACCAAAACTGGTCCAGGCTTTAATTTTAAATACTATCCCGTCTATATTCGTCCTATTATGCATAAATCTGCCTATTTTTGTCGATTTCTTTTACTTACCCTAAATTAGGGTTTTAGACCCTTTTCATTTGGACCAGATCTGGTTCGATTTTGTGTCTCTTTTGAATAATTTCTTGTCTATGTTCATCGCATGCAATATGTAATTGATAGTCTTTAGGACCCCCCATCCTTATTAAATAACTCTCGCGCTTGTTTATTAGATTAATTCATAATTGAGTTCGGTTGGGACCTACAGTTATGGATCTCAAAGAGTACCTAACACCTTCTCTTCGAGGCAATTTCGAGCCCTTACCCGATCTCTGGTGATGCAAACTGGTATAATATGAGTTATCTGCTCTAGGTGCCCTAACACAACTTAATTCGTTAGGTGGCGACTCTAACCAATTCCTTTTCCCTACCCTCTCAAAGGAGTTATCAAATGTCGAAGCCGGATTTCGCAAGAAAAAGGGGGCGCGACAGTGAGGATGAGAGTTAATGCACTAAGGGTGATTCCATGCCGTTTTTGTTAATTATTATGGTGAGGTTGAGAGTAAAAGCACGAAGAGTGATGCCGTGCACTTGTCTTTACTGTGTTTAATACTTTTATTGGCGCAAAGCATATTGTTTGCTGTGGTTTCTTTACTGTTACAGTTTTCTTTATCTTGTACTCCCCTCAGCATGTTTCCTCTCCCGTTATTATCTGTTCAGCTTCTATTAGTTGTCATTATGCTCGTATATTGTTTAACTGCACAGATTTATGAATGTGTATTGTCTTAGCCTCGTCACCACTCCGCCAAGGTTAGACTCGACACTTACTAGTACATGGGGTCGATTGTGCTGATATTGCACTCTGCACTTTTTATGCAAAATTTGGTACCGGACCGAGTTGACCCTGAGTCTAGCTGCTAGCTTGATCTGTTTGGAGACCCAAGGTAGTCTTATTGGCATCTGCAGGACCTAGCGTCCTCTTCTACGCATTTCCTTTACTGTTTCATTTATATGGAAAATAGTTGTATTTCCTTCAGACACCTTACTTGTAGCTAAATCTTAGTAGTTTGTGGATTGTGACACCAGATTCTGGGTAGTTGTGTATAAGTATTAATGTTATTATTGAATTCCGCGCTTTTCTTTTTACCTTGTTATGGCTTATTTAATGTTTATCACTAAAAAAGTTAAGAATTTGGCTTGATGATCTCAATCATTGGATTGCCTAGCAAGTGAAATGTTAGGCGCCATCACAGTCCCGACAATGGGAATTCCAGGTCGTGACAAGTTGGTATCAAAGCACTAGGTTGCCTAGGTCTCACAATTCACGAACAGGCTTAGTAGAGTCTGGGGGATCAGTACGGAGACATCTGTATTTATCACCTAGAGGCTACAGAGTTTAGGAACAATTTCACTTTTATTCTTCTCTGTCATACGATTTTGTTCTCTCCGTACTAATCGAACTCTTCTACTCTTGTCCTTCGCATATGATGAGAACACGTACCACATCTTCAGTAGAGTAGCAGCCAGAGCCCCCAGTGACAGCTCCTACAAGGGGCATAGGTTGAGGCTGAGGTCGTGCCAGAGGCCGAGGCAGGGGTAGAGCTCAGCCCCGAGCTCGAGTACCAGCACCAGCAGTGAAGCCTCAGGTTGAGTTTGACGAGGAGGTTCCATCCTAGTCTGTTCCAGCTAGACCAGCTCAGGTTCCGGAGGGGTTCATTGCCACACCAGCGCTTCAGGACGCCTTGTTCCATTTAGTGGGCCTTATGGAGAGTGTAGCCCAGACTGGCATATTCCCTATGGCACCAACCGTCTCCCAGGCTAGGGGAGGAGTATAGACTCCCGCTACTCACACTCCAGATCACATGGCTCCCCAGTTTTAGATTCTAGCAGCCTAGCCAGTTGGGGTAGTTCAGCCGGGTGTTGCGGCACCGACTGGTGATGGATCAACTATGTTTGCTGATGCTTTATGGAGGTTGGATAGGTTTACCAAGTTCATTACAGTTTACTTCAGTGGTGCATCTTCAGAGTACCCTCAGGATTATCTTGACAACTATCATGAGGTGTTACGAAACATGGGCATAGTGAAGACCAATGGGGTCGATTTTACTGCATTCCATTTGACGGGTTCCGCCAAGAGATTGTGGAAGGATTATATGTTGACCAGACTAGCTGGGTCACCTACTCTTACTTGGGACCAGTTCTCTCAACTATTCCTTGTGAAGTTCCTTCCTATCACTCAGAGATAAGACTATCGAAGGCAGCTCGAGCGTCTTCAGCATGGCTCTATGTCTGTTACACAGTATGAGACTCAATTTGTGGATCTTGACCATCATGCTATTCTTCTTCTACTACCGAGAGATAGAGAGTTAGGAGGTTTATTGAGGAACTTTCTCCGGGTCAACAGTCTCAGCAGTCGAGGTCTTGTTATACTTGTGGCAATCCGAGGCACATTGCTAGATTTTGCCCTTGGAGCATCGAGCTGTTCCCAGCATCAGGGTTTTCGTGCTATGGTTCCGGCACCAGGTGCTTCACCGCCCGCCCAACCAGCTAGAGGTAGGGGTCAGATAGCTAGAGGTGAATGTCGAGGCATTAGAGGTGGAGGTCAGGCTGCTAGAGGTAGAGGCCAGCCAGCCAGGGCATGTCCTCGAGATGTAGTTGAGAGTGGTAGGGCCCAGCACCGATGCTCTGCTTTTCCAGTAAGGCAGGATGCTGAGTCATCTGACGCAGTTATCATAGGTATGGTTTTATTTTGTAGTAGAGATGCCTCAGTTCTATTTGATCCGGGTTCTACTTATTCATACGTGTCATCCTATTTTGCTTCATATTTGGTTCTGCCTCGTGATTCTTTGAGTGCTTCTGTATATGTGTCCACACCCGTGGGTGATGCTATTGTCGTAGATCATGTTTATCATTCGTGTATGGTTACCATTGGGAGTTTTGAGACTCGTGTAGATCTCCTACTTCCCGATATGGTCGACTTTGATATCATTTTGGGTATGGATTGGCTCTCACCTTATCATGCTATATTGGATTGTCATGCTAAGTCGGTGACCCTAGCCTTTCTAGGGTTTCCTCTGTCAGAGTGGGAGGGACTCCTGGCCATTCTACCAGCAGGGTTATCACTTATGTGAAGGCTTGACATATTGTCGAGAAGGGGTGTTTAGCTTATTTGGCTTATGTCCGCAATTCTGGTGCGGAGGTGTTCCTTCTATGGATTCTATGCCCATTGTTTGTGAGTTTCCTAAGGTGTTTCTTGCATATCTGCTAGGGATGCCCTCCGACAGAGATATTGACTTCTGTTTCGATTTGGCTCCGGGCACTCAGCCCATTTTTTTTCTGCCATACCGTATGTCCTCACTAGAGTTGAAAGAATTGAAGGAGCAGTTGCAAGATTTGCTTGACAAGGGCTTCATTAGACCGAGTATCTCGCCCTGGGGTGCGCCAATATTGTTTGTAAAGACGAAGGATGGATTAATGAGGATGTTCATAGATTATCGGCAATTGAACAAGGTCAACATCAAGAACAAGTATCCATTGTCAAGGATTGATAACTTATTTGATCAGCTTCAGGGTGCCAAGGTGTTTTCAAAGATCGATTTGAGGTCTGGCTGCCATCAGCTGAGGATAGGTCATCCGATGTCCCTAAAATGGGTTTTCGGACTCGGTATGGGCATTATGAGTTTCTAGTGATGTCATTTGGGCTGACAAATGCCCCAGCGGTATTTATGGATTTGGCAAACCGGGTGTTCAAACACTACTTAGATTCTTTTGTTATTGTTTTTATTGATGATATCTTGATCTACTCCCGCAACTGAGAGGAACATGAGCAACATCTTTGGATCGTTCTTCGGACTCTAAGAGACGGCCAGTTATATGTTAAGTTATCAAAATACGAGTTTTGGTTGAGCTCAGTTTCTTTCTTGGGGCACATTGTGTCGGTAGAGGGTATTCAGGTGGATCCTAAGAAGATTGAGGCAGTCAAGAACTGGCCTAGACCCATATCAGGTATAAAGATCCAAAGTTTCTTGGGATTAGCGGGTTATTGTCGTCGGTTTGTGGAGGGGTTTTCATCTATAGCAGCCCCGTTGACAAGTTGACCCAGAAGGGTATCCTGTTTAGATGGTCAGGCGAGTGTGAGGCGAGCTTTCAGAAGCTCAAGACTGCTTTGACTACGGTGCCGGTATTGGTGTTACCCACAGCTTTAGGGACTTATATAGTATATTGTGATGCATCTCGTATTGGACTTGGTGCGGTATTGATGTAGGGTGGCAAGGTAATTGCATATGCTTCACGGCAACTGAAAATCCACGAGAAGAATTACCCTGTTCATGATCTAGAGCTGGCAACCATTGTTCATGCACCAAAGATATGGAGGCACTATCTTTACGACATGTCATGTGAAGTGTTCATGGATCATCGGAGCTTGCAGTATTTGTTCAAGCAAAATGAGCCCAATTTGAGGCATAAGAGGTGGTTAGAGCTACTGAAGACTATGATATCACCATTTTGTATCATCTCGGGAAGGCCAATGTGGTGACTTATGCTTTGAGTAGAAAGTCAACTAGTATGGGCAACCTTGTGTATATCCAGTTAGTGAGAGACCGTTTGCATTGGATGTTCAGACCTTGGCCAATCAGTTTGTGAGGTTGGATGTTTCTGAGCCCAATCGTGTTCTAGCTTTTACAGTTGCTCGGTCTTCCTTGTTTGAGCGCATCAGAGATCGACAATATGACGACCCTTATTTGCTTGTCCTTAGAGACATAGTGCGACACAGTGGTTCCAAGTAGGTTACTATTGGAAATGATGGAGTTTTGAGAATGCAGGGTCGTCTTAGCATGCCTAATGTTGATGGACTTCGTTAGTTGATTCTAGAGGAGGCCCACAGTTCTCAGTATTCTATTCATCTAGGCACTACCAAGATGTATCAGGATTTGCAGCAACATTATTGGTGGAGGATGATGAAGAAGGATATAGTTGCATACGTAGCTCGGTGTCTCAATTTCCAGCAAGTAAAGTACGAGCATCAGAGACCCGGTGGTTTGCTTCAAAATATAGAGATTCCTGAGTGGAACTGGGAGCGTATCACTATGGATTTCGTTGTTGGATTCCCACAGACTCTGAGGAAGTTTGACATAGTTTGGGTCATTGTGAACAGACTGACCAAGTCAGCGCATTTCATTCATGTGGCAGTTTCATATTCTTCAGAGCGATTGGCAGAGATTTATATCCGCAAAATCGCTCGTCTTCACGGTGTGCCCGTGTCTATTATTTCTGATCGAGGTATTCATTTCACCTCACATTTCGAGAGGGCAGTACAACGAGAGTTGGGCATGCAGGTTGAGTTGAGCACAACATTTCATCCTCAGACGGACGGACAGTCCAAGCGCACTATTCATGTTACACCCCATGTTTTCGTACGTAGAAGTATGCCATAAGTAAATTGATATAAGATGTTACGTCCCGCAATTTCGCACGTTGAAGTTTCATCGTAAGTTAATCGACGTAAGTTCGGCAATGAGATTTATTTTGGGATTATAAGTATTATGCTATTTCAAACAAGTGATAAGTTAGTTCGTGAAGGTGAAGGGGTGAGCGAATCGAAGAAAATAAATTTTGTCGAAAATTGACATTTTGGGATAAAATACGGCCCGAGCTAAAATACCCGATATTTATGGACTAGTACCATACAAGGTACCATATGGCCATGATAGTAAGGTGTATAAGGTGTGTTAAAAGTGAGTAGAATTTTAAATAATTTGAGATAATTCTAAATTATGTGGGTAATTGAGTAATTATTGGTTAATGAAAGATTAATATATTAATTAAAGAATTGAGTAGATAATTACTAGATAAGATTTGTCCCCCACTTATGTGGCAGCTATATAAGAGCCACTGAGTGACTCTTAATTAAATGTGCAAGATGGCCTAAGCCAAGCCAAAGGGGCAAATCAAACACAATGAGTCATAGGACAAGGTAATACCTTATTTACACGTAAGATTTCTCTCCCTCCACCATATATTAAGTCCAAAGAGAAAACCATTCCTCCCCCCTATGTAAAACCAAGTGACAGCAAAGGATCAGATCTTCCTAATCATATTGCTCAAACTATTAAAGAGTCCGAAACCAAAATGTGGTTCTTTTTGACTCAAAATACGGAAATAAGTGTTAAAAAAAAGTTACCAAACTATATATAACGCCACAAAAAGTGGCGCTATACTGTAATGGTAACTGCACCGTTACTGTATAGCGCCACTTTTTGTGGCGTTATATTAATTAAAGCTGACACATCTTACATAGCGCCACTATTAATGGCGATGTACCCCTTATTACCTGACCCCACCAATAATTTCTGGGTTCAATAATTCAAAAGCGTATAAAGCCACTTTTTGTGGCGCTATATACAAAAAAAATCACTCCGGCTAGCCATTTCCTATATAAACATCGTAGAATCGCATATCTTCATTCATTTTTTTTAAAAATATACCGATAATTATATTAAATTATTATTTAAATAGGTAAAATGGGAAAGTTCAAATCATAATTAACAAACAAGGAAATTTTATTTCATAAATCTTTCAAACATATACATAAAAACTAATTATTACAACATGAACTCATGGGTAGTTGGGTACAATAGAAGAACACCAGCCCTGAGCTTGATTACTGTTACCACCCAAAGGACATTTTCTACGGTCGTGTCCTGTTTGCGAGCATATACCACATTTGCGCGCATATACGGTATCACTAACATCCATTTGGTTCCGTATACGCGTTCTCTTCTGCACCTCTCTTTTACGCAAATAGGACTTGTTACACACCATTTTAAATGGTTCTGGGGGCTAGTAATGCTCAGCACCCACTGGCTGCAACTGACTACTATATGTGTTTAGGTATTTGGAAACACTATATTGTTGATCAATATAGTTGGTCTCCGCATAACCAACACGTTGAAAACACTTGATGGCATGTGAGCAAGGCATGTGGTAGATTGACCATTTCCCACATGAGCATAACCTTGTAGATTCATTTACAGTATGTACATTATTACCCCGATTATTATGGATAGCGGTGCGAACTTCAAAAATACCTCGTTCGTTATCATATTGCAAAAAGGAATGCCAATGTGCTCGCCGTCTGTATTTCTCTAATCTCTTCATAGGCACTGGCATAAATTCAACACCCCTTTCCATCAATTCCGTTGCAGCTGCAGACCGTTGCACAAACCTCTCCGCCATCTGCTTGAACGACATACGCACCATGGCTGTGACGGGCAATCCTCTTGCCGACTTTAATAACCTGTTGAAGGACTCTAACACGTTTGTAGTAAGAATTCCCCAGCGTCTGCCACCATCTGCATGGAACGTCCACTTTTCAGGGTCATGTCACATTAACCAACGATATGCTGCTTCGTCTTCTTGCCTGATAGAATCTATATGCCTCCGAAATTTATGCTGTTGGTGGTCTGTTGCTGCCATCCACATCAAATCATGTAGATCCTTTTTGGGATGTGCCTTCTGGAAATTGGCCTTCAAGTGCCTCACATAGTAACGATGGTATGCATAAGGTTCTTGCCATGCAGGAAGGTTCTCCACAGAACTTAATATACCCCCGTGCCAATCAGATATTAGACAAATACCTGAACGCTGTTTGACAACGTGCTCTTTTAGGTGGTTCAAAAACATTGTCCACGTCTCTGTGCTTTCATTGGCACAAATAGCAAAGGCTAGAGGAAATATCTGTCCATTAGCATCCACTGCCACGACTGTCAATAGCTTGATATCGTACTTTCCATAGACATGAGTTCCGTCTATGGATATTACGGGCCGACAATACGGAAAACCATCAATTGATGGCTTAAACGCCCAGAACATGTAATTGAATATATATTCTGGTTTACCCGGACTCCGCTCAAGCTTCCATTCAACAACTGTTCCGGGGTTAAAGTGCTGCAGTGCAGCCATGTACCTAGGCAGATCCGCAAATGACTTATCCCAATTACCATAGACTATTTCAAATGCTCTTTTGCGCCCAAGATATGCCTTTCTTTTAGTAATTGTGTGGCCATGTTCTTGGTGAACTGCTATAATGCACTCTTTGATTTTATACCTTATAGATGCTTCGATGTGCGGAATAAGTACAAGAGATATCAAGTCAATATCCAAGTTGAAGTGATTCCCGTTGAAAGTGTCCATTTCGCATGTGTGTGTGGGAATGTATTTACCCACTTTCCACATACCTGTCTTCTTCTTCGACGGACGCAACATCCAATTACATAGCCAAAACCACCTGCGGCAAATAGCCTTGTATACCGTCGGACTTGACTCCGATACCTGCATCTCACGACACTCTTTAACATTGTGCATTTTACAAGCCCTGTTTACGCGTGCTTTATCAGGAAAAAGCATCCCCTTTGCAAGCACCGTTGGTCTAGACTCATCCCACATTGCTGTCCGGATTTCATCAAAATCCCTTGTGAGAGCTTCCACATTCGGCACGGCTGGCAAGTTATCAATATAAGGAATCTCCCTTGAATGAAACGACACTTCAAACTCGTACACTTTTCGTCTATGGGGGGCTCTCTTCAAATCGGGTCCTTCCTCCTGGTCCTCTTCATCACCATCCTCAGGAGCAAATGGTGTCTCGTCTCCCGATTCATCGACATTGTTATCGTAATCGCTGTTCTCTTCCTCACTCTGTGCATCTGCCAGATCCTGATGTAATATGTCATTTTCGGGCAATTGAGTGAGTACGGGTAGTTCAACTTGCTCGTTTTCACTGCACATTTCAACAAAAATATAAGCTACTAAATTAATAAATGCTTTACATATGGCTATATCATTTCACTTACAAGTCGTAATGTGATGACATTCCATGATGGACGTTTTCAGTTAGGTGATGACTACCGGATGGGCCACTTGTAAAATTCATATCCGGCCGGTACCCCCTATTAAATAAATGAGCGTTAAAATTAATTCAATACACCAAAAATATACATAATTAACACAAATGAAAATTGAAGTTTACCACTCTTCTTGTGAATTATGGAAAGCAGGGTATAAATTATTTTCTCGCTGCTCATTCGCCGACGGTTATAAATTTAAATCAAGAAAAAATCTTTCATCCGGAACATGTCCGGCAAAAACTGATCCAGAATAACCACCCGATGACTGGGGGTTATCTCTACTACGCACAACCTCATTTTTTGGAACGTCTTCGACCTTCACGTACATCTCCAACATTGTGATTACAAGAAATTCCCGGCATTCGTCCGGAGTCCTCAGGAAATCACTCAAAGTGTCATCATCGTCGATGTTAAACTCTGAGTAAAAAAGCAACCCCTTGCGGCGTAACGGAATACAGATATCTTCCGGTTACTTTGAGTATCACTGAACGTTTTATCACACTCAGTTTTTTGCATAACAACGATATCAATGTTTTGTACTCCATTGAAAGTGGCAATTTAACATTACACTTAGCAGGTAAACTGTAGCCCACAGAGTTATTCTCCATCACAACCTCACCTCCCCAATATAATGATACTCATATTCTACGTTCTTCAGACATAATGAAAAAATGTTGGAGAATTTAACAACAATACAAACCAATCGGTATATTTAAAAAAAAAATTTGAATGAAGATATGCGATTCTACGATGTTTATATAGGAAATGGCTAGCTGGAAAGGTTTTTTTTTTGTATATAGCGCCACAAAAAGTGGCTTTATACGCTTTTGAATTATTGAACCCAAAAATTATTGGTAGGGTCAGGTAATAAGGGGTATAGCGCCATTAATAGTGGCGCTATGTAAGATGTGTCAGCTTTAATTAATATAATGCCACAAAAAGTGGCGCTATACAGTAACGGTGCAGTTACCGTTACTGTATAGCGCCACTTTTTGTGGCGTTATATATAGTTTGGTAACTTTTTTTTAACACTTATTTCCATATTTTGAGTCAAAAAGAACCACATTTTGGTTCCGGACTCTCTATTAAACCCCTGTACTAAATAGTCACGGTCATGAGAAAGGATTCTCTCATAAGGATGGTTTGACCTTGCCAAAACCAAGATATGTAAGGAGAAAGCACCATAAATCCGTGTCAAATCGCGGCGAAGAGGTGGAACAGACAAGGATGAAAAACAAAGCAGTTCTAGAGAAAGATACTAATTCAAAGAAATCCCGGTACAATCTTTCTCAAGAATATCATACGAATTTTTCCCTACTTCGATCCGCCGTTACGTATTTTTGCAAAAGAGAATCGGTTCAGGTATGTTAAGACTATCCCGTCTTTTCTTTTGGCATGATCTATACGACACGAATAAAACGAGCAAATGCACAACTTCCATAAATGACTCTATTCATAGAAGTATTAGAGATCCCTATGTTCTTGAATTCCCATGTGTCCTATTATTTTGTCATATGTTCATGGCTCTCAGAAGAATACGTAAGTTGATAAAGTTTATTTCATGATATTAATCAGAAGCATAATGGTCTTATAACGTATCAAGAGATTTTATTAACGTATTTCATATGCATTTCATGCATTTATACATGCACATTGACCCATGATCAGATGACGTTATATACGTATATATATATATATATATATATGGGATATGGGAAATGTTATGGCGTTATATACGCACCACCACCTGATCAGCTAGTATACGTTAATGATTTTGCCCACAGTGACCGAAATGATATGATGGGATGCCGTGAGAGGCCTGATGATGTTATGAAACATGTACCTATGTACGACATGACATTGATACGCATATGCATGACACTATAATTATTTCATGATTTATAAAGTTATCCAGACTTGCAGGCTCAGTCATTTACTCTATATTTCTTCCATGTATGTTATGTACTTATTTATGTGCCTTACATACTCAGTAAATTATTCATACTGACGTCCTTTTTGCTTGGGGACACTACGTTTCATGCCTGCAGGTCTCGATAGACAGGTCGAGAGTCCTCCAAGTAGGCTATCAACACAGTAAAAGATGTTGGTGTGCTCTATTTGCTCCGAAGTTGCTTGTTTGGTCGGTACGATTTAGACACGTATTGTTTGGTATGGCGGGGCCCTATCCCGACCTTTATAATAAGTATGTACTCTTAGAGGCTTGTAGATAGATGTCATATATTCGGATGCTTGTATGACCTTGCCGGCCTATGTTTTGAGTTTACAAATGATCAAGTTGGCCTTATAGGCCCGTATTTCACATATATAAGTTTTTATAGCAGGTTGGGTTGTCCTAAATTGAGTATTACCATATGTTTATGTTGGTTAGCCAATGACGGCCCGTTTGGCCCATTTGCCAATGGAAGTACAAAAATAAAGATATATTATGCTGGTACTCGGTTAAGTAAGGTACCGGGTGCCCGTTACGACCCATAGGTTTGGATCGTGACAAAAGTGGTATCAGAGCAGTTCTTTCCTAGGGAGTCTACAAGCCGTATCTAGTAGAGTCTTATTTATGGGTGTGTCGTGCATCATACTTATAAGTAGAAGGCTACAGGGCATTTAAGTCTGTCACTCTTTCTTCTTACTCTAGATCGTGTGGTAGAGCTCATTTATAATATTTCAAACTCCTAGCTTCTATTTAATCCGTAATATGGTGATACCTCTAGTTGGTAAGAGATTGAATATAGATATGGAAGAGTTAAGTCAAAGGAACTCGATTTTTCATGATGCTTATGATGAGAAAATGTAACGTCTTCGCCTCTTGATAAGGAGCCTTAAGGCAAGGATATCTATCCACCCCTATGGTGAAAGGCAATGAGAGATTCAGAATATAGTACAAGTCTCAACAAGTAAAAGAAGCCATGTGAAGAAGGGTACGAGGTGCCCAGCTAATGAAGAGTATCATTATTTACCATTCAGGATGGGAGATATAAGAATTTTGAGTTACCTTCAACGGTAGCAGAGGTATGTACAATCGGCCAAATTGCTCTCAGTTATGCCCTATGGGATCTAACATATATAGTTTAAGAGAAGGACGGGTTATCAGGATCCGCCTGGGGTTAGAGTAACCCAAAATAGGGGATAGATTGGTATAATTAGTTGACATTTCCAAAGGACAGTGCAAACGTGGTAATGGATCTCCTTGTGAGACACCTAGATGGTGCACTCTAAAAATAGTACAACTAGATATGAGTGCTACAAAGATAGGCACTGGAAGCCTGGAAAGGATAAATATTATCTTAGTATGACTCCCGTCCTTAGTAGAGAGATAATGCTAGGCAACCCGAAGAGTCAGTGGATGGAGAAAAGGGAGCTAAAAGCAAAAGAATATCTTGTTGAAGTTTTCAGAATAAAATGTAGACATAAACGTTAGTGGGAAATAAGAAGAGAGTTAATGAAGCATTATGAGTAAGATGTGATACATGAATGATAACGGTAGGTCAAAAATATGACAGTATTATAGAGTCTATAGTCAAGTGAAGGAAAATATGAGAGGTGACGGGCCTTGAGGCAACAAAAGAGTATAGGTCCTAAAGTCATATCCTCATTTGGAGAAATAAGTTCGTGACTCTAACGTGAGTACCAGAAGGAGGTTAGACCCCAGAGTAATAGAAATCGGTATGGACTGGTGAACAAGAACTAAACATGAATTAGGGACTATGTGATTTGATAATAGTCGGAATCGTGAGATATTCAGAGATTGCGTTCCGACGATAATAGAATGGACAACAACAGAACATTCATGAGGATTTCAGAGAAAGGACATTCTGGAAGACGCTTCCTTAAAGCAAGCAATGTGCGCATAGTTAAGCTTAAGGGACTATATGTGCCAGTTATACTATGTGTCACCCTCACGAATAAGGAAAAGTTGTTATCGTTGGTACAAAAGGATTACCGTAAGGCGAGTAAGAGTCATCAATGATGTGAGAAGACACCAAAGATGAAGAGGTAAAACATCTATAAGTAAATCATCGCAGCGCTAAATCTTAGTATTCCCCTAAAGGGGGGAGTGGTTCTAGTAATTATGGAATGATGAAGGTAGAATGCAATTAAAAAAATGAAAAAGGAACGAGATTGCACGTATTCAAAGCCTACAGATATGCTACATTACCAGAACATTATGCAAACACAACGTCAAGGAAAGGAAGTAAGGGTTCCTACCCGAGATGTTATTGATATATAAAGAGATAGTAGGAGAAGTAAGTTAAGACAAAGGAAATAACCCAAGGAAGATTACGCGGAATATTGATATGAGAATGGGCCAATTAGTAGTTAGTAGTTGATTCAAGAAGAGATTAGTTAATGGCTAGACAAGAGGAGATAGACAAATCAGTAGATCGTGCAAGATGAGCATAGTAAAACCCAATATAGTGAATTCAGCCTCACAGTAATGTCATTATAATACTTGAGATATATTCAAATAGGAGTTCGGGTAGTTAAAGGTACCATAAGAGTGTTACTAAAATAAAAAGAGAAAGTCACTGGGAAGACAGTCAAAATATCAGTTCAGAAGCAACCATATAAGCACAAAGGCATGGAGGTAAGCAACTACAGATAATTATAGGCAAGGAAGGACATCAAAAGGTCCGTAATAAGCTCACAGCTTTACAAGAATCAAGGGTTCTCCCTAAGTACTAAAATAAAAGACTAGCTGAGGAAATAAGGAATAAGGCTTTAACCTAAGCCGGGAGACCTATGGAGGGAATGGTCTTATAACAACAGTCTCACAACAACATTGTATGCACTTTGTAAGAAAATGACACCTACTGTGGCTAATGAACGGGAAGTAAAATTAGAAGTGATATTCAAGATCATATGAGTTGTATAGAATTCCAATAGGCATGGGCACCAAGATAAGGTAAGTATGCACGTAAGAAGGGGGCAACATGACCAGGAAAAGTGATTGCTTACATTTGAAGAAAGTTGAGATAGAGGCAAAAGAATTATTTGATTCATGATCCAGAGTTAGTTACGTTATGAACGTACTTAAGGGTTGGGAGTTTTATACATGCAACATATACAACCGTAGAAGATTCCAGTATAAGTTAAAAAAAAGAATTGAGCCTAGGTCATAGACAAATGATTGAATTATTAAAGGATTATATCATGGATATTACTCAATGCCTATGAAATGCTAAAAGTAATAACTAAATATCAGGAGCCACAAATTGAAAGATAGCTTAAGCCTACATGAAGGCTGATCAAAATGAAGAAGAAACTTAAGAGTTATATCGACCAAGTAAATCCGGAGTCTGATTATTGGACTCAGAAAATTATAGAAATCGTGATTGAGAACATTGCAGAATCACTGTTAATATCAAATGTACAAGAGAGATAGTACATTAGCCATATTCTGTAATGACCATACGATAAAGCCAATTAGAAAAGTACCGGCCTCATAAGAAGCTAGTACGAAGCTCCCACCAGATTGTGTATGTACTAGAGGTGCATGTATTATAATTGAACTTCAAGTTATTATTCCTTTGTGGAAAAGAGGTCATGAAAGAGATAGAATATATGATTCGAGATTTTAAGGCAAAGGTAAACAACGTACGAGATACTCAGATGCAGAAAGTCGGGAATAGTCCATACTTCGGATAGAAGGCTAGAAGAGTGGGGGTTTAGTATCCAGGAATAATAGCGGCATCGTCAGTGGCGTATATCCCAGCCTATGGTTTCTAGGTATCAAGAGGTCCAATTAAGAAAGTAAAGAATAGTTAGAGATGATGTGATGTCTTGCTTCTTGATGTTCTAAATAACATAAGGAAATCTATATGGCAAGCAAGTTGAAGGAAGGTTGCAAATAATATAAATAGATATATATAGGTCGCAAGCTAAAGTATGGTAGAGTGACAAGGTTTTAGGAAAACAGGAGTAAGAAAAAGAAAATGTGAGTGAAAAGGTGACAAGAATGGGTAAGTCCTTAGGATTAAGCTCATGAAAATAAGAGAGCTGATGGGTTCTCTAAGTTATAGAAGGCTCAGTATAGCCAGAGTGAACTCAAAGGAGTCTAATACTAGTAGCATATAGAAGAGATAGAATGTTGCCCTGGTAGTGGAATAAGGGAGTAATTGTAATACATAAAGGATGATGTTTGGGACTTCGATTGAGTAATGAATTGAAGAGGATTTCACGAATTGTACGGAATTAAAAGACCCACGTAAAGTGAATCACATTGGATGCTATAAAATACGATTATTAAATTACAGTATCGCCCCCAAGTGGATCAGGAATATCACTTCAAATGTTCCTTAACGATGCAACATAAGCCCTAGTGGAAATATATATTACGTAAGAAATTTTAAGTTATCAATAGATGATTGTAGATCAACATTGAAGTTAATCAAAAATGGATGGGTAAAAGTTGCAAAGTACGAGATGAGATTGGGCCATCAATCTTAAGATGGATAGTAATGATGAAGCGTTAAAGGACTTAGCTTTATACATATGGGATAAGCAACAAGAGTAACCTGGAGTTCGGTAGCGGACCTTAGTAACGATAAATCGAAGTAAGAATTATGGTATAGTATGACCTACGTAGATGTAGTAAAGCTAATGATGCCTAGAGAGACAACTTGACATAATTTTGTATATGTTCACAAAGTAAAGCCTAGAGATTAACGAAAAGCTGGAGGAAAGAGAAGAGTCGCATAGGCACACATACAAAGTTAGAGTCGTAAAGGCTGCATGATAGAAGATAGTAACAGTTACGAGATTAGAAGGATTCCGATTATTAGTCGTGGTGTGAGAAATAGGCTTAAAGGGGGGAAATGCCCTGGCCTTGGGATTCATTCACAGAATAGTCGTCTAGATGACAAGAGGAGTATTAAAGTATTCATAATAGCTATGGGTTATAAGAATGATAAGTGCATGAGTCAACATTCGAGGACGAATGTTCCAAAGGGCAGAATGATGTTACACCCCATGTTTTCGTACGTGGAAGTACGTCATAAGTAAATTGATATAAGATCAGAAATGAGATGTTACGTCCCACAATTTCGCACGTTGAAGTTTCATCGTAAGTTAATCGACGTAAGTTCGGCAATGAGATTTATTTTGGGATTATAAGTATTACGCTATTTCAAACAAGTGATAAGTTAGTTCGTGAAGGTGAAAGGGTATGCGAATCAAAGAAAATAAATTTCGTCGAAAATTGATATTTTGGGATAAAATACGGCCCAAGCTAAAATACCCGATATTTATGGACTAGTACCATATAAGGTACCACATGACCATGATAGTAAGGTGTATAAGGTGAGTTAAAAGTGAGTAGAATTTTAAATAATTTGAGATAATTCTAAATTATGTGGGTAATTAGATAATTATTGGTTAATGGGGGATTGACAAATTAATTAAAGGGTTGAGTGGATAATTACTAGATAAGATTTGACCCCCACTTATGTGGCAGCCATATAAGAGCCACTAAGTGACTCTTAATTAAATGTCCAAGATGGCATAAGCCAAGCCAAAGTGGAAAGTTAAACAAAATGAGTCATAGGACAAGGTAATACCTTGTTTACACGTAAAATTTCTCTCCCTCCACCGTATATTAAGTCCAAAGAGAAAACCATTCCTCCTCCCTATGTAAAACTAAGTGATAGCAAAGGATCCGATCTTCCTAATCATATTGCTCAAACAATTAAACCCCTTGTACTAAATAGTCAGGGTCATGAGAAAGGATTCTCTCATAAGGATGGTTTGACCTTGCCAAAACCAAGATATGTAAGGAGAAAGCACCATAAATCCGTGTCAAATCCGGCGAAGACGTGGAACAGACAAGGACGAGGAACAAAGCAGTCCTTTAGAAAGATGCTAATTCAAAGAAAGCCCGATACAATATTTCTCAAGAATATCATATGAATTTTTCCCTATTTCGATCCTCCATTAAGTGTTTTCGCAAAAGAGAATCGGTTCAGGTTAGGCTATCCCTTCTTTTCTTTTGGCATGATCTATACGACTCGAATGAAACAAGCAATTGCGCAACTTCCATAAATGACTCTATTAATAGAAGTATTAGAGATGCCTATGTTCTTGAATTCCCATGTGTCCTATTATTTTGTCATTTGTTCATGGCTCTCAGAAAAATACGTAAGTTGGTAAAATTTATTTCATAATATTAATTAGAGACATAATGGTCTAATGACGTACCAAGAGATTTTATTAACGTATTTCATATGCATTTCATGCATTTTTACATTCACATTGACCCATGACCAGATGACGTTATATACACGTATATATATATGTATATATATATATATGTATGTATATGGGATATGAGAAAGGTTATGGCGTTATATATGCACCACCACCTGATCAGCTGGTATACGTTGATGATTTTACCCACAATGGCCGAAATGATATGATGGGATGCCCTCAGATGCCTGATGATGTTATGAAACATGTACCTATGCACGATATAATATTCATACGCATATGCACGGTACTATAATTATTTCATTATTTACAAAGTTATCCAGACTTATAGGTTGAGTCATTTACTCAATATTTCTTCCATGTATGTTATGTACTTATTTGTGTGCCTTACATACTCGGTACATTATTCGTACTAACGTCCCTTTTACTTGGGGATGCTACATTTCATGCCCGCAGGTCCCGATAGACAGGTAGAGAGTCTTCCAAGTAGGCTATCAGCTCAGCAGAAGATATTGGTGCGCTCCATTTGCTCCGAAGTTGCTTGTTTGGTTGGTACGATTTAGACACGTGTTGTTTGGTAAGGTGGGGCTCTGTCCTGACCTTTATGATAAGTATGTACTCTTAGAGGGTTGTAGACATATGTCATGTATTCAGATGCTTGTATGGCCTTGCCGGTCTATGTTTTGAGTTTACAAATGATCATGTTGGCATTATAGGCCTGTAAGTCATATATATAAGTTTTTATAGAAGGTTGGGTTATCCTAAATTAAGTATTACCCTATGTTTATTTTGGTTAGCCCATGACGGCCCGTTTGGCCCATTTGCCAATGAAAGTACAAAAAGAAAGATATGTTATGTTGGTACTCGGTTAAGTAAGGTACCCAGTGCCCGTTTCGACCCATAGGTTTGGATCGTGACAATTTTGATATTGGAGGATTTACTCCGCGCCTGTGTTATTGACTTCAGAGGCTCTTGGGATCAGTTCTTGCCACTTGCGGAGTTTGCCTGTAGCAACAGCTACTAGTCGAGCATTCACAAGCCCCCCTATGAGGCATTATATGGTAGACTCTGTCGATCGCCTGTTGGATGATTTGAGCTGGGGGAGGCTCGGGTATTGGGTACAGATGTAGTACAGGATTTCTTGGATAAGGTTAAGATCATTCAGGATAAACTTCGCTCAACTCAGTCCAGGAAGAAAAGTTATGCCGACCGTAAGGTTTGTAATGTTGCATCCATGGTCGGAGAGAGTGTGTTACTCCATGTGTCACCAATAAAGGGTGTAATGAGATTTGGGAAGTGGTGCAAGTTGAGCCCTTGGTATATCGAGCCTTTTGAGATTCTCCATATAGTGGATGAGGTGGCTTACAAGCTCGGATTGCCACCCAGTTTATCTGCAGTTCATCGGTATTCCATGTGTCCATGCTCCGAAAATATCACGGAGATCCGTCTCATGTGTTAGACTTTAGCACGACCCAACATGACAAGGATTTGACCTACGAGGAGGAGCCGATAGCTATTCTAGACTGGCAGGTTTGTCAGTTGAGATCGAAGAGTTATCCTTCAGTTCAAGTGCAGTGGAGAGGTCAGCCTATTGAGGCAACTACCTGGGAGTCTGAGTCCGATAAGAGGAGAAGATATCCCCACCTTTTCACCAGTCCAGATATTTTTCTATGTCCGTTCGAGGACGAACAATTATTTTAGAGGTGGAGAATGTGATGACCCGATAGATAATCTTAGGAATTAAAACCAAATTCTGTGTTTTGAGGCCTTAAAACCCTCATTTTATCCCTCCTCAATTTGTATGCACAGTCCGAACATGTTTCTGAAATGCTTTATGTTGAAAGTTGATAAAAATAAGGAATTTTGCTTTGAAACCTCATTTGAGTTGACTTCGGTTAATATTTTTGAAAAATGGATCCGAATTCGTATTTTGACAGTCTTGATGGGTCTGTATCGAAATTATGGAAACTAGGCATTTGTCCGAAATCAGATTCGGAGGTCCCTAGCCCGAGTTATGAATTTTTGTTGAAAAATTAAAAGTTTAAAAATTTATTTGTTTTTAAGAAATTATTGATGTTTGATCTCGTTGGTATCAGGTTTGTATTTTGGTTCCGAAGCCCAGTATAGGTCCAATATAATATTTTTGACTTATCTGTGAAATTTGATGGGAAACGGAGTCGGTTTGACGTGATTCGGACATCCAGTGGTAAAAATAGAGATTTCAAAGCTTTCTTGAAAATTTCATTTGATTTGGTGTTCAATTCGTAGTTCTCGGTGTTATTTTGATGATTTGATTGCGCGAGCAAGTTTGTATGATATTTTTAGACTGGTTTGTACTTTTGGTTTGGAGTCCCGATGGGCTTAAGTGTATTTTTGAATCTTTGGTTGAGAGACTAGTAAAGTTATGAAATTTGGGAATTTTACCATGGTCAATATCGGGTTAAGACAACATCTTTTTAGTGTTTTAAGTGTGCGAGCAGGTCAGTAGCGTATTTTATGATTTAAATTCATATATGGTTTGTGTCCAGGAGGTTTCGAATGAGTTTCAGAGTGGTTTCAGATCATTTCGGAGAAGTTTAGGTTTTGCTGTTTTTTGGTGCGACTCTATTCATTCGCAATTGCGAACCTTTTATGGCAACTACGAAAATATTGTTCATTCGCAATTGCAAAAAACTCTATTCATTCGCAAATGCGATATCTGCAGCTGAACAAAAGATGACCTATATTGAATTCTTTGCAATCGTGGGTAGATCCTAAGGCTTTATTTGAATCCCTTGGTTGGTAAATTGCTAGATTCTATTTTTCCGGAGGCTTGTGTGAAGGAAACGGCTGTGATTGAGCTGTGAGTTTGGCCGTTGGTGCGAGGTAAGTGTCGTGGTTAACCTTGGCTTGAGGGATTAAGTATTATTTGCCTATTTGCTACGTGCTTGGATGTTGAGTACAACGTATATGTGAAGTGACGAGCACCTATGCGTTGTTGTCAAGGTATTTCATGCGAGTGAGTCTTATTCTTGTAGTTGTTGTATTCTTTGATCATATTGTTCATGCTTAGACTAGCTATTCGTTATGTTGAGCAACTCTTATCATGTTTTACGAAATTTGGTATTGATTGAGTATTGACTCAAAGTTGAGGTTGGAATTGTGTAACTAAATATTGAAGTAAGACTTGTTCTTGATATTT
Organism: Nicotiana sylvestris; assembly: GCF_000393655.2. Taxonomy (NCBI): domain Eukaryota; kingdom Viridiplantae; phylum Streptophyta; class Magnoliopsida; order Solanales; family Solanaceae; genus Nicotiana; species Nicotiana sylvestris. Next base: position 131,494,651 of record NC_091061.1, read on the forward strand.
CTATCTCTGTGTTGTTATTGTTCATTGTTTTGGTAAGGGAGAGTGTTAAAGCACGAAGGATGATGCCTTGCAATATTTTGTGAGTGAGAGTTAATGCACGAAGGGTGATGCCGTGCCGTTTCTGTTAATTATTATGGTGAGGATGAGAGTAAAAGCACGAAGGGTGATGTCGTGCACTTGTCTTTTACTGTGTTTAATAATTTCATTGCAAAGCATATTGTATGTTGTGGTTTTTTTACTATTACAGTTGTCTTTATCTTGTACTCCCCTCATCATGTTTCCCCTCCCGTTATTATCTGTTCAGCTTCTATTATTTTTCATTGTGCTTGTATATTATTTAACTGTACAAGTTTATGAATATGTCTTGTGTTAGCCTCGTCACTACTTCGCCGAGGTTAGACTCGACACTTACTAGTACATGGGGTCGGTTGTACTGATACTGCACTCTGCACTTTCGGTGCAAATTTTGGTACCGGACCGAGTTGACCTTGAGTCTATCTACTGGTTTGATCTGTTTGGAGACCCAAGGTAGTCCTGTTGGCGTCCGCAGGCCCTGGCGTCCCCTTATATGCATTTCCTTTACTGTTTCATTTGTATCGAAAATGGTTGTATTTCCTTTAGACACCTTACTTGTAGCTAAACCTTAGTAATTCGTGAATTATGACACCAGATTCTGGGTAGTTGTGTATAAGTATTAAAGTTGTTATAGATTTTCGCGCTTTTCTTTTTACCTTGTTATGGCTTATTTGATGTTTATCACTGAAAACTTAAGAATTTGGCTTAATGATCTCTATCGTTGACTTGCCTAGCAAATGAAATGTTAGGCGTCCTCACAGTCCTGACGGTGGGAATTTCGGGTCGTGACAATTGCCAACTCCCCTTTCTTCTCCAATCTCCATGAAATTGAATCAGAGGAGGAGATAATCAATTTTTTTCTCATACCCATTTAATTTCATTTGATGAATTCCTTCCTAAGTCAGGATCCCAATTTTATTTTCATACCTATTTCATTTCATTCTCAAACTCAACATTTTCTTGTTTTAATTATTACTTTTCTTGTTGTTATGGTGGCGCAAATTCTTTTATTTGCAGAATCTAAACGATGAAGAAGAAGTTGCATTGTCTTTTAAAATCGAGTTTGGATTAATAGGGTTTAAAATTGGGACGGGTAAATCAAAACCCAAGTTATGGTAGTTTTTACTTTTTAATTTAGAAAGAGTTTATACTTAGGCCAATGAGACGGTAACACATGGATATTCATTAAAATTTTCTATTTCTTTTAGATAAGTCCTTAGTAATAAGGGGATAATTGAGCCATTAATATAATGGTGAAGGTATTTTTTGGCTCAATAGGTGGATGAATGTTATTTTTATACCAAATCAAATAGTCTAGGAATAGTTTTAGCCCATTTCCGATTGTATTATAACGTTTTGAGTGACAATTCTTTTAGTTATATATATTAGGTATAAAATTTGGCGAAGTAGTCCATACTCTGTAATTACTTAACTCCTATCTAAAGGCTCCTGCTAGTGCTGGAATAATGAATAATATCGGCGTGGTCCTATTTTTTTATTTAATGAGAATTGTCTCTTCGTTTTTTTTTTTTTGAGAAGGAAAGAATAAATTTAATAAGAATTTACACTATATTAAAAGCATGAAGGTTCTTAGCAAAATATTATTCGTCTTTTTTACACTTTTAAAATAAAGTTTACAATAGACAAAATAATCATTTAATTATTTCCCTAATATTTAGCACTTTAAAATCAACTAAAACTTACTTATTAAAATTTTCCTTATTTGAACGATTACACAAAAAATCCTAATATATAAGGCATCAAAATCAATTAAATTTACCCTATACCATTCAAACAATTTGTTTATAATCTTTTCCCCTTATTCTACGTATATAGACATTAGGAATGTGCATTTGATAAGAATTTTCAACGATAGTTTAACATTTATTTATCTCCTTCATCTTATTATTTTATAATTTTTGCTACAAATTAATTTTGCTCACTTATATTTAATTATTTGTTTAATATTAAAACCTTTAAATCAATTAAAATTTTAGTTGTTAAATAATTCTTTATTTGAATTAGGTAGAAATTCTAATATTTATAATTTTAAATCAATTAAGATTTTACTTTAAATAATTTATTGTCACGACCCGGATTTTCCACACTCAGGAGTCGTGATGACGCCTACTTGTGAAAGCTAGGCAAGCCAATGATTTCAATTACTTTATCCTTTTCATTTTTAATCCCTTAACAGTTATAGATAAACATTTTATAAACAACGGAAATATTAAAGCGGAAGAATGAAATATAACATTTTAAGCTAATACCGATAAAAATCTAAACATAAACCACCCAGAACTAGAGTCACAATCTCACGGACTATCTAAGAAAACTACAAATAAAGTCTGAACAAGAAAGTACATGTCTATCTTTGGAATATAAAATAACAGAAAGAAACTAGATAGGGAGGGGACACCAAAGCCTGCGGACGCTTACAAGTCTACCTCGGGTTTCCTGATAGACTGAAGATAGCAACCCCTAGCTAAGGTCTGTATGCTGCAGTACCAAGATCTGCACACAGTGCCGAGTGTAGTATCAGCACAACCGACCCCATGTGCTGGTAAGTGTCGAGCTTAACCTCAGCGAAGTAGTAACGAGGCTAGGACGAGACTACTAAATAAACCTATGCAGTTAAAGCATATACGACAAGCAGTAATAACAAAAACTAGCAGTTAAAGGTGGGAAGAGAAACATGCTGCGGGGAAATATCAAGTAACAACACTAACTTAGGAGAAAAACATGAAGAACATTTTAAGGTTTGCATCAGTAAGAGTAAGGAAACAATAACAAATCAATATCCACTTTTATTATCTATTGTTGCAGCGCGCAACCCGATCCAAATCATATAACACTGTTGTGACGTACAACCTGATCCAATCATATATCATTGTTGCGGCGTGCAACCCGATCTAATCATATATCACTGTTACGGCGTGCAACCCGACCCTTCCTGTCCTCCCTTATTACTCCATGTTGCGGCATGCAACCCGATCTCATATAACATTGTTGCGGCTGCAACCCGATCCCAATATATAATTCAACACCAATCACAAAAGAATCCCAACAAGGGAATAATAAGGAAACAACAATATCCCGACATGGGAATCAACAACGAGGATAAACACATCCCGGCAAGGGAACCAACAGTAAGAAGTAAATACGTCCCGGCAAGGGAACCGACTATAACCAAACTTGTTCCAACATTTAACTTCACAAAAGAAACCACAACTAGAACCAATACTCAACCATAAACAATTGCCACAAGAATAATCATAATTCTTACCCAACACCGAGAATCAACAACTTAGGCATTTGTAGTACTTATTAAGAACACAATGATTTTAATTTAAGACTCACGGGCATGCTTGACAACGACGTATAGATACTCGTCACCACACCTATACATCGTACACTACACTAGCACATAGCAAATATAGCATAATACCTATTCCCTCAAGCTAAGGTTAGACCAAACACATACCTCGAATTTTCACGGCCAACTCAAGCCTCAAACACTGCATTTCCTTTAGAATTCGCCTCCAAATTACTTGTATCTAGTCAAATTTAATTAACAACATCAATAAATGTTAAGGAATTCATACCCAATGCTAAATTATATATTTTCTACCATTTTTCCCAAAAAGTCAAAAATCGATCCCGGGCTCGCTTGATCAAAACTCGAGGTTCGGACCAAAATCCGATCACCCATTCACCTACGAGCCCAAATATGCAATTAATTTCTAAATCCAACCCCAAAACAAGGTCTAAATCCTAATTATTCAAAAAGCCCGAACTCTACCCAAATTCCTAATTTCTACCATGAAAACTCTTCATTTTTGATTAAAAAGTAATGAAAAACATTGGGTAATTGAAAGAGTAAAGTTTAGAATTGATTACCAACACTTTGGGGATGAATTTGTGTGAACAAAATCGCCTCTAGGCCTTGGGAGTTCGAAAATATGAAGAAAAATAAGTTTTGTCCACGTTGGAGTCTGTTTTAAAATGACTGGGCAGGCCTTCATCGCGTTCTCGATGGGCCTGTCGCGTTTGCGATGGGTTAGGCCCAAATTTCCTTCGCGTTCGCGGTCGAGTGGATGCATTCGCGTAGAACAAAATCCCTTTCGCCCAGTCCCTGGCCAAAAAGGCCTTCGCGTTCGCGACAGCAGGTCCGCGTTTGCGAAGGGTAACCCCTCCAAGCTTCGCATTCGCGTCCTGAGCTCCGCGTTCGCGATGAACAAATCTGACACCTGGGGAACTTTACTTACATGTTTGTGAGAGAAGCCACGCGAACACGAAGAACAAAATCACTGAGCACCTGAGACAACAAAATCTGCAACTTCTCTAAGTGTAAAAACATCCCGAAACCTATCCGAAACTCACCTGAGCCCTCGGGACTCCTAACCAAACATGCATACTAACTCAAAAACATTATATGGACTTACTCGTGCAATCAAATCGCCAAATTAACACCTTTAACAATGAATTTAGCATTAAAATCAAAGAAGAATATCAAGAACTCTTAAGTTTAAATTTTAACAACTGAGGGTCCGATTCACGTCATTTCAAGTCCGTTTCTTACAAAATTTTACAGGCTCAACCTAAATATCATATAAGACCTGTACCGAGATCCGAAACCAAAATATGGGCCCGATACCATCAATTTCAAATACATTTAAATTTCCAAAAACTCTTAAAATTTCAGTTAAACAATTTTCTTCAAAAATTCATTTCTCGGGCTTGGGACCTCGTAATTCAGTTCCGGGCATACGCCCAAGTCCCATATTTTCCTATGGACCCTTCGGGACCATCAAATCACGGGTCCGGGTCCGTTTACCCAAAATGTTGACCGAAGTCAACTTAAATTTAGTTTTAAATACCAAATTAGCATTTTTATCAAATTTCCACATAAAAGCATTTCAGATATATGCCCGGACAGTGCATGCAAATTGAGATGAGATAAAAGGAGGCTTTTAAGGCCTCGAAACACAGAATTTACTTGTAAATCAAGTGATGACCTTTTGGGTCATCACATCCTCCACCTCTAAAAGAATCGTTCCTCCTCGAATGGACATAGAAAAGAAGTAGCTGAGTCGGGAAAAAAATGGGGATAACGGCTCCGTATATCGGACTTGGACTCCCAGGTAGCTGCCTCGGCAGGCTGACTTCTCTACTGAAAATGAACATAAGGGAACTTCTTCGATCTCAACTAACAAACCTGCTGGTCTAGAATAGCTACCGGCTCCTCCTCATAGGTCAAGTCCTTGTCCAACTAGACAGTGCTAAAGTCTAACATGTGGGATGGATCGCCGTGATACTTCTGAAGCATGGACACGTGAAACACTGGGTGCACAGCTAATAAACTCGGCGTCAACGCAAGTCTCTAAGCAACCTCTCCCACTCGATCAAGAATTTCAAAAGGACCAATGAACCCAGGGCTTAGCTTGCCCTTCTTCCCAAATCTCATCACGCCCTTCATGGGAAACACCCGGAGCAACACTCGCTCTCTGACCATAAATGCCACATCACAAACCTAGCGGTCAGCATAGCTCTTCTGCCTGGACTGAGCTGTACGAAGCCTATCCTGAATAATCTTTACCTTATTCAAGGCTTCCTGGACTAAATCTATACCCAACAACCAAGCCTCTCCCGACTCAAACCATCCAACTGGCGACTAACACTGCCTACCATATAGTGCCTCATAGGGAGCCATCTGAATGCTTGAGTGGTAGCTGTTATTATAGGAAAAGTCTACTAAAGGCAAGAACTGATCCCACGAACCTTCAAAGTCCATAACACAAGTTCAGAGCATATCCTCTATCTGAATAGTATGCTAGGACTGTTCGTCCGTTTGGCGATGAAATGCTGTGCTCAACTCGACCCGTGTGCCCAACTCACGCTGAACTACCCTCTAGAAATGCAAGGTAAATTGCGTACCTCGATCGAAAATGATAGACACGGGCACACCATGAAGACGAATAATCTCCCGGATATAGATCTCAGCTAACCTCTCGGAAGAATAGGAGACTGCTACAGGAATGAAATGCGCTGACTTAGTCAGCCTATCAACAATAGCCCACACTGCATCAAATTTCCTCTGAGTCTGTGGGAGTCCAACAACAAAGTTCATAGTGATACGCTCCCACTTCCACTCAGGAAGCTCAATCCTCTGAAACAAACTACCAGGTCTCTGATGCTCATACTTTACCTGCTGACAGTTCAAACACCGAGCCACATACGCAACAATGTCCCTCTTTATCCTCCTCTACCAATAATGCTGCCGCAATTCCTGATACATCTTAGCGGCGCTCGGATGAATAGAATATCGGGAACTATGGGCCTCCTCTAGAATCAACTCACGGAGTCCATCTACATTAGGTACACAATTACGACCCTACATCCTTAGAACTCCATCATATCCAACTATAACCTGCTTGGCACCTCCGTGCCGCATTGTATCTCTAAGGACAAGCAAATTAGGATCATCATACTGCCGATCTCGGATACGCTAGAATAATGAAGAACGAGTGATTGTGCAAGATAGAACACGGTTAGGCTCAGAAACATCCAGCCTCACGAACTGATTGGCCAAAGCCTCAACATCCAAAGCAAGCAGCCTCACACCAACTGGAATATACGCAAGGCTGCTCATACTAGCTGACTTCCTACTCAATGTATCGGCCACTACATTGACCTTTCTCGGATGATACAAGATGGTGATATAATAACCTTTCAATAGCTCCAACCACCTCCTCTGCCTCAAATTTAGATCCTTTTGCTTAAACAAGTATTGCAAACTCTTGTGATCCGTGAACACCTCACATGACACACCATACAAATAATGCCTCCAAATCTTCAGCGCGGGAGCAATGGCTGCTAACTCCAAATCATGAACTGGATAATTCTTCTCGTGGATCTTCAACTGTCGCGAAGCATATGCAATAACCTTGCCATTCTACATCAACACCGCGCCAAGTCCAATACGTAATCCATCACAATACACTGTATATGACCCTGAACCTGTGGGCAAAACCAACATTGGCGCCGTAGTCAAAGCTCTCTTGAGATTATGAAAGCTCGCCTGACACTCATCCAACCACCTGAACTGGGCACCCTTCTGGGTCAACCTAGTCATCGGGGCTGCAATAGATAAAAACCCCTCCATAAACCGACGATAATAACCCGCCAAACCTAAGAAATTCTGGATCTCTGTAGCTGATGTGGGTCTAGGCCAGTCCTTGACTGCCGCAATCTTCTTACAATCTACCTGAATACCCTCCGCCGATACAACATGGCCCAAGAATGCTACCGAACTCAACCAAAACTCACACTTTGAAAACTTTGCATACAACTAACTATCATTTAGAGTCTGAAGAACGAATCGAAGATGCTGCCTGTGCTCCTCCCAACTGCGGGAATAGATCAAAATATCATCAATAAAGACTATCACGAATGAATCCAAGTAAGGCTTGAACACTCGGTTCATCAAAACCATAAAAGCTGCTGGGGCATTTGTCAATCCAAATGACATCACCAAGAACTCATAATGCCCGTACCGAGTGCGGAAAGCTGTCTTAGGGACATCGGATGCCTTAATCCTCAACTGATGGTAGCCATATCTCAAGTCAATCTTCGAAAATACCTTGACACCCTAAAGCTGATCAAACAAATCATTAATCCTTGGCAATGGATACTTATTCTTGATTGTGACCTTGTTGAACTGCCAATGATCTATACACATCCTCATCGATCAATCCTTCTTCTTAACAAACAACACCAGCACACCCCAAGGCGAGACACTATGCCTAATAAAGCCCTTATCAACAAGTCTTGCAACTGTTTTTTCAATTCTTTCAATTTTGGCGAGGCCATACGATACGACAAGATATAAATGGGCTGAGTGCCCGGAGCCAAATCAATGCAGAAGTCAATATCCCTGTCGGGTGGCATACCCAACCGGTCTAAAGGAAATACCTCAGGAAACTCACGAACAATAGGCACAGAATCCATAGAAGGAACCTCGACGCTAGAATCACGAACATATGCTAAATAGGCCAAACACCCCTTCTCGACCATACGCCGAGCCTTCATATATGAAATAACCCTATGAGTAGAATGACCAGGAGTCCCTCTCTACTCTAAACGAGGTAAACCAAGCAAGGCTAAGGTCACAGTCTTGGCATGACATCCCCAATATGACATCAAAATCAACCAAATCCACAATAAAATCACCCACTAGTGTAGACACATATACATGAGCACTCAAAAAATCACTAGGCATGACTAGATACGGGGCAAAGTAAGATGACACATAGGAGTATGTAGACCCTAGATCAAATAGAACTGAATCATCTCTACTATAGACCAGAACAGTACCTGTGATAACTGCATCGGAGGCCTCATCCTCGGGCCTGGCTGGAGGAGCATAACATCGGGGCTGGGCCCCACCACTTTTAGCTACGTCCCTGGGACGACCTCCTACTAGCTAGCCTCCACCTCTAGCGGCCTAACCTCCACCTCTAATACCTCTACCTCCACCTCTAGAACGTCTACCCCCACCCCTAGCTAGCTGAGCAGGCAGTGGAACACCTGGTGCCTGAACCATAGCACGGGAACCGTACTGCTGCGACTGAACATTCATTAATCTCGAACAAGCCCTCCGGATATAACCATACTCACCACACTCAAAGCATCCACCTGAGTGTTGCGGCTGAGGGAACTAAGACTGACCCTAGCGGGCCGACTTCCAATGAGAATAGCTTTAAATAAGAGGTGCTCTGATAGGAGCTGATGGTGTATGGTAGGACTACTAATCAGAATACTGCATATGAGAACCACGGCCACCTGAAGCACCATGAGAAGTTTGAAGTGCTGAATGAAACGGCTTGGGAGGATGGCCCCTACGAAAAGAATCCCTACCTCCAGATGAGGCACCACTGAACCTGCCTAAATGACAGGGCCTCTTGTCAAACCCCTAACCACTACCCTGTGATAAAACCATCTCGACTCTCCTGGTCACATTGGCCACATCCTGAAAAGAAATCTCATTCCTAGTCTCCTTAGCCATCTGCAATCGAATTGGCTGAGCAAGTCCCTCAATGAACCTCCTCACCCTCTCTCTCTCGGTGGGAAGTATGATAAGAGCATGACGGGCTAAAGCAATGAATCTGGTCTCGTACTGAGGGACGATCATAGAACCTTGCTGGAGACGCTCAAATTGCCTCCGATAGTCCTCCCTCTGAGTGATAGGAAGAAAATTCTCCAGAAATAGCTAAGAGAACTGATCCCAAGTCAAGGAAGGCGACCCAGCTGGCCTAGCCAAACAATAATCCCTCTACCAAGTCTTGGTGGAACCTAACAGACAAAAAGCAGCAAAGATGACCCTATTATTCTCCACTATCCCCATGTTCCGAAGAACCTCATGACAATTGTCTAAGTAATCATGGGTATCCTCTAAAGATGTACCACCATAAGTAGTAGTAAACAGCTTGGTGAACCTGTCCAATCTCCATAAAGCATCAGCAGACATAGCTGCACCATCACCGGTTCTAGCTGCCACACCTGGCTGAACTGCTCCAACTGACTGAGTTGCTGGAGTCTGAAACTGGGGAGCCATCTGCTCCGAAGTGCGGGTAGCGGGAGTCTGTGCTTCCTCCCCATCTTGAGAGATGGCCGATGATACAAGAAGTAAGCCAACCCGGGTGACACTCTCCATAAGGCCCACTAGACGGACCAGAGTATCCTGGAGTACTAGGGTAGCAATGAACCCCTCTGGGACATGAGCTGGCCCCACCGGAACTGTCTCGGCTAGAACATTATCATCAAACTCTACTTGAGGCTCCGCCACTAGTGCTGTTGCTCTAGGCTGAGCTTTGCCCCTGCCTCGGGATCTAGCATGGCCTTGGCCTCACCTTTTGCCCCTCGTAGGAGCTACTGCTGGGGGCTCTGACTGTTGGTCAATGGACGAAGAAGCGCGTGTTCTCGCCATCTGCAAAAGAACAAAGTAGAAATCCAATTAGCATTGAGAAACCAAACTGCACGACAGATATGAATAGAAGTTAAATTGTTCCTAACTCTGAAGCCTCTGGGGGATAAGCACAGACGTCTCCGTACCAATTCCTCAGACTCTAACAAGCTTGTCCGTGAATTGTGAGACTTAAGCAACCTAGAGCTCTGATACCAACTTGTGACCCGAATTTCCCACCCTTAGGAGTCATGATGGCGCCTACTTGTAAAAGATAGGCAAGCCAATGACTTCAATTACTTTAACCTTTTCATTTTTAATCTCTTAACAATTGTAAATAAACATTTTATAAAAGAAAACTAAGAACTGGTGTCACAATCTCACGGACTATCTAAGAAAACTACAAATAAAGTCTGAATAAGAAAGTACATATCTGCCTTTGGAATATAAAAGAACAGAAAGAAACTAGATAGGGAGGGGATGCAAAGGCCTGCGGACACCTGCAAGTCTATCTCAGATCTCCTGATGGACTGAAGGCAGCAACCCATAGCTAAGGTCTGTATGCTCCAGTACTGAGATCAGCACATAGTGTAGAATGTAGTATCAGCACAACCGACCCCATGTGCTGGTAAGTGTCCAGCCTAACCTTGGCGAAGTAGTGACGAGGCTAGGGCGAGACTACCAAATAAACATGTACAGTTAAAGCATATATGACAAGCAGTAATAACAGAAACTAGTAGTTAAAGGTGGGAAGGGGAACATGTTGCGGGGAATATCAAGTAACAACAGTAACTCAGGAGAAAAACATAAAGAACATTTTAAGGTTTGCATCAGTAAGAGTAGGGAAAAAATAACAAATTTTCACGACCCCGGTTTGTCCTCCGTAAACCATCATGATGGCACCTAGTCTCTACGACTAGGTAAACCTAAATTGCGGAAGAAAAACCAAGTTTTTTGCGGAAGTAAACAATTTAAAATAGGAATAAAATAGCAATAGTGTTTAAATGTGTCGTTCGGCTTACACCATGTTTAACTCTCAATACCAAACATAAATCCAAGACCCGGAAACCCATGAATCACAAGCTAAGATCAGTACTACATAGCTCTAACTCCAGAATGTCCAATAAGAACAGGAAGGTACAAAAGGGCTAAATACTAAAAGCAGGAATAGAAAGGAGCTTCGCTATCTGCAGACGCGGTAGATGTACCTTGAAGTCTCTAAAGCAGTTGCCTCCCTCAAGGATAGTAGACCTGATCAGTGGTACCTGGATCTGCACATGAAAAACATGCACAGAAGAGGCATGAGTACACCACAGCAGTACTTAGTAAGTTCTAAGCCTAACCTTGGTTGGGTAGTGACGAGAACAGTCAGGGCCCTACTGAGGTTAAATAAAATATAAAGATCAATAGTATAGAACGGAACAGTATAAATAAGTACCGCAGTAAAATAACACACGATGAACAGAACAACAACAACTATACAGAACAATGTAAACATGGGAAGGAAATATTGCTCAGCACCAATAGTCACAATTGGGGATCTCCCAGGATACCGTCTTGTAGTCCTATTTTTACATATCCAGTGAATCTCCCGGGATACCGTCCTGTAGTCCATTATATATATATATATATATAAATATCTATATATGTCCGAACGATCTCTCGAGATCCCGTCCCGTAGTCCAACTTATAGTGCGCAGGGATCTACCAGAATCCCGTTCCGTAGTCCCAAATGTAAATACCCAATACTTGGGGAATCTACCGGGTGCATTCCCGTAGTCCCAAAGTAAATGTGCAGGGGGATCTACCAGGAATCTAACTCGTAGTCCCAAAGTAAACAGACAAGGGGGATCTATCGGAATCCCACATCCGTAGTCCCAAAATAAATACACAGCAACAGTAGGAAGATATACAGAAATGGCAAAATTTCATATTAAGGTAATAAGTGATTCTATCCTAGTATGCTGCACAGAATTCAAGTAAGGCAGGTTGAATCAAATAAAGCAAATTAAGTCACTCAGACATGCTTTCCTAAGCTAACAACAGGCTTAATAGTGCAAAAAATAGAAACATGAAAGGAAACATACTAGTAATTACTTAAGAAAACCATATTTCAAACAATTAGCACAAGTACACACTCGTCACCTCACGTACAAGGCATTTCAATTACCAAATATACCAATCCTAAGGGGAAGATCCCCCACACAAGGTTAGACAAGCCACTTACCTCGAACCGGCTCAAAATCAACCCGACACCATGTCTTTGCCACGAGTACTCGACTCCAAATGACCCAAATCTATTCTATTCATCTGCATAATGTAAATAACACTTCAAGTAACTGATTCTACAATTAAATGCTAAGATAATACGCAAAATTATGTAAAATAACCAAAATACCCCTCGGGCCCACATCTCGGAATCGGGTAAAATTTATATTTTCATAAACCTCGTACTCTCATGATTCTATACATAACAAGAACACTGAAATCGGAGTCCAAATGACCCCTCAAATCCTCATTTAAAGGCCTCTTAAACTCAAGCCCTAATTACCCATTTTCTCCAAATTTCTCACCACTAATTAGGTCTTTAATCAAATAAAAACGAGTTATGAAGTCAAGGATGTTACCTCCAAGTGATTCCACTTTATTTTCCTCAAAAATCTCTCTTAAAAGCTTCAAACACCGATGAAAATGGTGAAAGGATCCCTCAAATTCGCGAAGGCAACCATTTATATGTTCTGCCCAGCGATTTCCGCATTTGCGGCCCTGGGACCGCATTTGCGGCCCTGGGACCGCATCTGCGGTCCGGCTTCTTCGGAACAAGTGTCACATCTGCAACTTTCACTTAAGGACCCAGCTTCCGCATCTACGGAACTCTAACCGTAGGAGTGGTTCCGTTTCTGCGGACATTTCATCGCATCCGCGGTTGCTGAGGAAAAATGCCAAATTCGCTTCTGCCTTCTACACTGCTTCTACGGCTCCGCATCTGCGGACCCCAAACCGCAGATGCAAAAATACCAGAAGAACAGCTGCTGCAACAACTTCACTCCAAAAATTTCCTCCGTCAACTATCTGAATTCATCCCGAGGCCCCCGGGACCTCGACCAAAAGCACCAACATCACCTAATACCTCATTCAAACTTGTACCAATCCTTAAAACACCTAAAAAACATCGAAATCTCGAATTAATCAAGGATTTGAGCCTAAGAACTTCAATTTTCCTCAAAATACACTTTCGATCAAAAAAGTCTATCAAACCTTGTCCGAATGACCTGAAATTTTGCACACCATCCCAAATGACACAACGGAACTGCTGCAACTCTCGGAATTCCATTCCGACCCTCGAATCAAAATCTCGCTATCAAACCGGAAACATAAAAAATTCAACCTTCGACGTTCAAGCCTAAATTAGCTACGGACCTCCAAAACACAATCCGAACATGTTCTTAACCCCAAAATCACCCAACGGACCTAACGGAATCATCGAATTTTTATTCCGAAGCCGTCTTTACACTATTCTGACTACAGTCAACTTTCCAACACTTAAGCTTTCATTTAGGGACTAAGTGTCCCAAAACTCCCCGAAACTCAAAACCGAACATCCCGGCAAATCACATTAACAGAAATAAACTTGGGAAAAACAGTTAATAGGGGATCAGGGCATTAATTCTTAAGACGAACAGCTGGGTCGTCACACAAATTAATATCCACTTTTATTATCTATTGTTGCGGCGCGCAACCTGATCCAAATCATATAACACTATTGCGACATGCAACCCGATCCAATCATATATCATTGTTGCGGCGTGCAACCCGATCCAGTCATATATCACTGTTGCAATGTGCAACCCGACCCCTCTTGTCCTTCTTTATTACTCCATGTTGCGCATGCAACCCGATCTCATATAACGTTGTTACGACGTGCAACCCGATCCCAATATACAATTCAATACCAATCACAAAAGAATCCCAACAAAGGTCAATAAGGAAACAACAATATCCCAGCAAGGGAATCAACAATAAGGATAAACACATCACGGCAAGGGAACCAACAGTAAAAAGTAAATACGTCCTGGCAAGGGAATCAACTATAACCAAACTTGTTCCAACATTTAACTTCACAAAAGAAACCTCAACTAGAACCAATACTCAATCATAAACAATTGCCACAAGAATAATCATAATTCTTACCCAACACCGAGAATCAATAACTTAGACATTTGTAATACTTATTAAGAACATAACGATTTCAATTTAAGACTCATTGGCATGCTTGACAATGATGTATAGATATTCGTCACCACACCCATACATCGTACACTACACTAGCACATAACAAAAATAGCACGATACCTATTCCCTCAAGCTAAGGTTAGACCAAACACTTACCTCGAATTTCCACGGCCAACTCAAGCCTCAAACACCGCTTTTCCTTTAGAATTCACCTCCAAATTACTTATATCTAGTCAAAATTAATTTAACAACATCAATAAATGCTAAGGAATTCATATTCAATGCTAAATTATAGATTTTCTACTATTTTTTCCAAAGAGTCAAAAATCGACCCCGGACCCGCTTGGTCAAAACTCGAGGTTCGGACCAAACTCGATCACCCATTCACCCACGAATCCAAATATGCAATTAGTTTCGAAATTCGACCCCAAAATGAAGTCTAAATTCTAATTATTCAAAAAGCCCCAACTCTACCCAAATTCCTAATTTCTACCATGAAAAATCTTGATTTTTGATTAAAAAAGTGATGAAAAACATTGGGTAATTGAAAGATTAAAGTTTAAAATTGATTACCAACACTTTGGGGATGAATCTGTGTGAAGAAAATCGCCTCTAGGCCTTGAGAGTTCGAAAATATGAAGAAAAATGAGTTCTGTCTGCGTTGGAGTCTGTTTTAAAATGACTGGACAAGCCTTAATCGCGTTCGCGATGGGCCTGTCGCGTTCGTGATGGGTCAGGCCCAAATGGCCTTCGCGTTCGCGGTCGAGTGGCCGCGTTCACATAGAACAAAATCCCTTTCCCCCAGTCCCCGGCCAAAAAGGCCTTTGCGTTCGCGACAGCAGGTCCGCGTTCGCAAAGGGTAACCCCCCCAAGCTTCGCGTTCGCGTCCTTAGCTCCACGTTCGCGATGAACTAATCTGACACCTGAGGAACTTGCCTTACGCGTTCGCGAGAGAAGCCACGCGAACGCGAAGAACAAAATTACTAAGCACCTGAGACAGCAAAACCTACAACTTCTCTAAGTATAAAAACATCCCGAAACCTATCCGAAACTCACCCGAGCCCGCGGGGCTCCAAACCAAACATGCATACTAACTCAAAAACATCATATGGACTTACTCGTGCGATCAAATTGCCAAATTAACGCCTTTAACAACGAATTTAGCATTAAAATCAAAGAAGAATTTCAAGAATTCTTAAGTTCAAATTTTAACAACCGAGGGTCCGATTGACGTTATTCAAGACGGTTCCTTACCAAATTTTACAAGCTCAACCTAAATACCATATAAGACCTGTACGAGGCTCCGGAACCAAAATACGGGCCTGATACCATCAATTTCAAATACATTTAAATTTTCAAAAACTCTTAAAATTTCAATTAAATAATTTTCTTCAAAAATTTATTTCTCGGGCTTCGAACCTCGGAATTCAATTTCGAGCATACGCCCAAGTCCCATATTTTCCTACGAACCTTCCGGGACCGTCAAATTACGGGTTTGGGTCTATTTACCCAAAATGTTGACCGGAGTCAACTTAAATTTAGTTTTAAAGACCAAATTTGCTTTTTATCAAATTTCCACATAAAAGTGTTCCGGATATACGCCTTAACCGCGCACACAAATCGAGGTGAGATAAAAGGAGGCTTTTAAGGCCTCAGAACACAGAATTTACTTGTAAATCAAGTGATGACCCAAAAGATCATCACATTTATTTACATATTTGAAGTTTGTACCATAATGATAATACCTTCCATGTTATTTTTTTTAAAAATATTTTGAACTCTAAATCAACTAGAATTTTATTTATTAGACATTTATATAATATTTAAAGTTACACTCAATAATTTGACTTTGCAAACATCGCCTTTTATAAATTTATAGAATTGACTCAATAATTGTAAAACAATATAAAATCAACAATTCTTTTTTAATTAACGTATGCAGACTTGAAACAATAAGGATGAAACAACAGAAGATAAAATGTGTTATAAATGTTTTATTGTTACTTATTATTTTTCTTGTTACAAAATATTCTAATAAATGACAGTTTCCTGTATTTTTTATATACTAGTTTACCATTGTAAATTATTGACTCACCATTAGTTATTTTAGAACTTATATTTCGACTTATTAATTTTTTCATAGGAGTTACAAGCCAACCTCATTGTGATAAAATTAATTCTTTTACTTGTTTGTTTGATATTAAGATGTAAAAATAACAATAATTTTTATAAAATATTCTTACAAAACTCTAATGACTTTCATAGGGTTGGATTTGGGATCAACACACACATATGTGTGTGTTAGAAAGTTATATATTTTATTTTTATTATAACTCAAAGGCATGGTTTAATAATACTTGTGCATTTTTTAATAATTATTTACTTATTAACACGGGGAACACGCGCTTTTGCGCACTCTAAAACTAGTTATCTTAAAACTATAAACAGTGTCTTAATTTATTTTAAATTAAGTGAGGTGTTCGGATTAGGTGACTATTTTGAACTGGACAGGGATGAAAATGGAGAACCAACAAAAATAGCGTTTGTCCTAATTGGTACTTTGTCCAAAGTTTATAAATGTTTTCAGAGTTATAAGAGGACCACTTCTACGAATTAAATAAGAGAATCATATCTTTGACGTGTGCTATGCTAGCTATGGCCTCCATAGCCGTTTTAGCTTAGAACCACAAGTAATCTTCCTTAGAGTAACAATAACATGGATAATGTTGCATGCAACCAAATATAGTACATAGAGACACACATAATGTCGTGGCGCTTAGTTGTTAGGAGACATCAATTATTGCTTTTAATGTGAAATTAAAATGGAATCTCTTCAACGTGAATTATTGTTCTAAAAATAAAATATTGCTCCTTAAATCATATTAAAGACCTTTGCTTGGTTTTTGTACACCCCATTCTCAGTAAAGCTGGATCAATTGGAAGTCAAAATTTCAAAGCACGCTACATAAAGAACGAGATTTTAATTGCTATACCCGGAGCGGATCTATATGGGAGGGATGAGTTCACGTGAACTCATACTCCCCTTGTACTTTGTTAATAAGTACGCGTAAACTCATGCTCAAGTGAGAACTTCGGCTCAATCATGAGTGTACCCAAAGGGGATCAATCCTTGCTTGCTCCTTGACTTTTTAATTACATATTGTGATGACCCAAAAGGTTATCACTTGCTTTAAATTAAATTCTGTGTTCTAAGGCCTTGAAAACCTCATTTAGGGTCACCTCGATTTGCATGCACAGTCCGGGCGCGTAGCCTGAAAGCTTAAATATGAAATTCTGTGAAAAATGATAAAATTTGGTTATAAAATGAGTTAATTTGACTTCGGTCAACGTTTTGGGTAAACGGACCCGGACCCGTGATTTGACAGTCCCGGAGGGTTCGTAGGAAAATATGGGACTTGGGCGTATGCCCGGAATCGAATTCCGAGGTCCCAAGCCCGAGAAATGAATTTTTAAAAGAAATTATTTTCTGAAACTGTTTAAGGAAAATTGAAATGAAATTTGCTTAGAACATGATGCTATCGGGCCCGTATTTTGGTTCCGACACCCGGTACAGGTCTTATATATGATTAAGACGTTTATGTGAAATTTGGTGAAAAACGGAGTTTATTTGACGTGAATTGGACTTCCGGTGAGGAGTTATGGACTTTGAGAGTTCTTGATGAAAATATTAAGTTTTGAGGTTTAATTCATGATTTTACATGTTATTTTGATGATGTGATCGCACGAGTAGGTCCATATGATGTTTTTGAGTTAGTATGCACGCTTGGTTTGGAGTTCCGAGAGCTCGGGTGAGTTTCGAGTAGGTTTCGGGATGTTTTAGGCTTAAAACCAGAAGTTACAGGTCTCTGAACCCACTAGTGCGGTCCGCGGTCGACCTTGTGCGGTGCGCGGTCGAGGCTGTGCGGTCGCAGTCGACTTTGTGCGGTCCGCATAGGGCGCTGTTGTGCAGCCACAGTCGATTTTGTGCGGTCCGCACAGGGCACTAGACCACAGTATCCTCAGGAAAGCCTGTGTGGCCGCAGTCCATTTTGTGCAGTCCGCACAGGGGGTCTGAGAGGGGTATAAATAGACGGGATTTTCAGTCATTTTTCATTTTTCAAAACCCCAAAAACATAAGAGGCGATTTTTCAAACAACCTTTATTCTCCAAATCAATTGTACGCCATTTTTAACTTGTTTTCTTTAATCATTAACATCTTTTAACATGATTTCAACTTCAAATCAATGATTTTTATGGGGGAAATTGGGTGTTTTGCATAGAACCTTGGTATTTCAAATTAGGAATTTGGACCTCGATTTGAGGTCCGATTTCAAAACAAATTATATATTTGAGTTCGAGGGGGAATGGGTGATCGAGTTTTGGTTCGAACCTCGGATTTTGACCATGTGGGCCCGGGGGGCGATTTTGACTTTTGGTAAAACTTTGGAAAGTCCATTTTCATGCATTCAAATTGATTCATTTAGCATTTATTAATATAATTAAGTAACTTGTGGCTAGATACGAGCGAGTTGGTGGTGGAATCAAGGGGTAAAGCGATAGTTGAGGCTTGAATTGCATTCGTAACATCGAGGTAAGTGTTCGGTCTAACCTTCACTTGAGGGATTAGGAGTTGAGTCCTATTTGCTATTTGCTTCTTGTTGAGTACGACATATAGACATGGTGACAATTATCTATACGTTGGTGTCAAGCATGACCGTGAGTCTTAAATTGATACTTGTTGTATTCTTGAATGTTACTATGGTTGAAATAGTGAGTAAATCTTGATATTGAGCAAAGACTTAGTTTATTTATCGTGGAATCTATTATGATTAATAAATGGTGGTAATTGAGACGAGTAGGAGTTGAGTTAAGATTGGTTATAGCTGATTCTCCCTTTCCGGGACGTATATACTTGTACTGCTGAGTTCCATTGCTGGGATAATGTAGTCTATTGTTGATCGCTTGCCGAGATGGTTAATTATGATTATTGTTGACTGTATAGTTAGAACGGGTTGCACGCCGCAACAGATATTATATTGGATTGGGTTGCACGTCGCAACAGATGTTATATTGGATCGGGTTGCACGCCGCAATAAATATTATATTGGATCGAGTTTCACATCGCAACAGCTATATATATGTGGATCGAGTTGCACGCCGCAACAATGTTAAATGATAAGAGATCAGGTTGCGTGCCGCAACAGTATTATTATTATATTGTTGTAGATATTGAACTATCCTTTCATATTTTATTAAGTTTCTGTTGGTCTTGATATGTTTCCCCGATGCATGTACCCCCTCCCATTTTAAATTGCTTATTTATGTTTATTTCCGCCATATATTATATAACTGCACAGGTTTATCTAGAGTCTGGTCCTAGCCTTGTCACTATCTCGCCGGGGTTAGGCCAGGTACTTACCAGCACATGGGGTCGGTTGTGCTGATACTACACTCTGCACTCTGTGCAGATACCGGAGTGGCACTTGATCAACAGCAGTAGGGGAGCCAGCCTTCAGTCCACCGAGACACCAAGGTAGCCTTGCAGGCGTCCGCAGGCCCGGCGTCTCTTCTATCTATTACTATATTTTGTTATCACTTGTATCCGAGACAGACTGTGTTTCTTTCCTTCAGACATTTGTATGTAGTAGTCATAGACGATCCGTGAATATTGTGACACCGGTTTCTGGGTAGAGACATATGTTGGCTTTTTGTATCGATTTTGGTATTATATTCATCTAAGCCTTCCGTTTAATTTCATCTTCCGCTATTATTTAAATCTTTATCACCTGTTAATGCAAGTTGTTAAAAGGCTTAAAATAAAGTAGTTAAAGATTTCCAAATTTTTCCTGGCTTGCCTAGCTTTTACGAGTAGGCGCATCACGACTCCCAAGGGTGGAAAATCCGGGTCGTGACAAGTTGTTATCAGAGCTCTAGGTTACATAGGTCTCACAATTTACGGACAAGCTTAGTAGAGTCTGAGGGATCGGTATGGAGACGTCTATATTTATCCCCTAGAGGCTACAGAGTTAGGAAAACTTCACATTTTTTCTTTTCTATCGTGCGGTTTTGTTTCTCAATGCTAATTGAATTTCTACTCTGTTCTTTCACAGATGGCGAGAACACGCGCTTCCTTATCTACTGCTCAGCAGTCCGAACCCCCAGCAGCAGCTCCCACGAAGGGTAGAGGGCGAGGCTGAGATAGGGGCAGAGCTCAGCCCCGAGCCGCAGCACCAGTGACGGACCCTCATGTTGATTTTGATGAGGAGGTTCCGGCCCCAGCAGTTCTGGTGGGCCTAGCTTAGGTCCCAGAGGGGTTTATTGCTACCCTAGTTCTTCAGGATTCTCTGGTCCGATTAGTGGATCTCATGGAGAGTGTCACCTGAGCGGGCCTGCTTCCTGTAGTACTAGCCGTCTCTCAGGCTGGAGGAGGGGCTCAGACTCCTGCTACTCGCACTCCGGAGCAGGTAGCTCCTCAGATTCAGACTCCAGCGGTTTAGCCAGTTGGAGCAATTCAGCCAAGTATGGTAGCTTAGACTGGCGATGGAGCAGCTATGTCTGTCGATGCTTTGTGGAGGCTGGATAGGTTCACCAAGCTCTTCACTTCTACTTTCAGCGGTGCATCTACTGAGGATCCCCAGGATTATCTAGACAACTACCACGAGGTTCTGAGGAACATGGGTATTGTTGAGACCAGTGGGGTCGATTTTGCTACATTTCGCTTGTCTGGATCTACCAAGACTTGGTGGAGAGATTATTGCTTGGCCAGGCCAGCCGGATCGCCATCTTTGACTTGGGAGCAGTTTACAGTGTTGTTTCTGGAGAAGTTTCTCCCTATTACTTAGAGAGAGGCCTACCGGAGGCAGTTTGAGCGTCTCTAGTAGGGTTCCATGATGGTTACCCAGTATGAGACCAGATTCATCGACTTGGCTCGCCATGCCCTTATCATCCTTCCTACCGAGAGAGAGAGGGTGGGGAGGTTTACTGATGGTCTTATTCAGCCGATTCGTCTTCAGATGGCTAGGGAGGCTGGGAGTGAGATTACTTTTCAGGAGGCGGCCAATGTGGCCAGGAGAGTGGAGATGGTTCTGTCGCAGGGAGGTGGTCATGGGTCGGATAAGAGGCCTCGTCATTCGGGTAGATTCAGTGGTGCCTCGTCTGGAGGCAGAGATTCATATGGTAGAGGCCATCCTCCTAGGCCCTTTCAGTAAGCTCTTCAGGTTTCTCACGGTGCTTCAGGTAGTCGTGGTCTGCAAATACAGTGTTCTGATCAGCAGTCCTACAGTGCACCACCTGCTCCTATCAGTGCACTGCCGCTCCAGAGTTTTCAAGGTGGTCATTCGGGTCGCTAGGGTCAGTCTCAGTTTCCTCAGCCACAACACTCAGGTGGATTTTTGCGTGTGGTGAGTATGGTCATATCAGGAGGAGTTGTCCGAGGTTGGTGGGTAATTAGTCGCAGCAGCAGGGTTACGGTGCTATGGTCCAGGCAACAGGTGTTCCACAGACCGCCCATCCAGCTAGAGGTGGGGGTAGATGTGCTAGAGGTGGAGGTAGAGGATTTAGAGGTGGATCTCAGGCCGCTAGAGGTGAAGGCTAGCCAACTGCAGGTCGTCCCAAAGATGGAGCCCAAGGTGGTGGGGGCCATCCCCGTTGTTATGCTCTTCCATCCAGGCCCGAGGCTGAGGCTTCAGATGCGATTATCACAGGTACTATTCTAGTTTGTGATAGAGATGCTTCAGTGTCATTTGATCCAGGGTCCACCTACTCGTATGTGTCATCTTATTTTGCACCGTATCTGGTTATGCCTAGTGATTCATTAAGTGTTCTCGTTTATGTGTCTACACTGGTGGGTGACTCTATTATAGTTGATCGAGTCCATCGTTCTTGTATTATGGTGATTGGGGGTATTGAGACTCGTGTAGATTTGTTGCTTTTTGACATGGTCGATTTCGATGTTATATTGGGGATGGTCTGGTTATCACCTTACCATGCTATCTTGGACTGTCATGCCAAGACTGTGACCTTAGCTTTACTGGGTATGCCTCGTTTAGAGTAGAGAGGGACTCTTGGTAATTCTACCCGTAGCGTTATCTCTTATGTGAAGGCTCGGCGCATGGTCGAGAATGGGTGTTTGGCCTATTTGGCATATGTTCGTGATTCTAGTGCTGAGGTTCCCTCTATTGATTCTGTGCCCGTTGTTCGTGAGTTTCCTGAGGTATTCCCTTCAGACTTTCCGGGTATGCCACTCGAAAGGGATATTGATTTTAGCATTGATTTGGCTCTGGTCACTCAAGCCCATTTCTATCCCGCCGTATCGTATGGCCCCGCCTGAGTTGAAAGAGTTAAAGGAACAGTTGAAATACTTGCTTGAGAAGGGATTCATTAAACCCAGTGTTTCGCCTTGGGGTGCGCCGGTGTTGTTTGTTAAGAAGAAGGATGGGTCGATGAGAATGTGTATTGATTACCGGCAGTTGAATAAGGTTACGATCAAGAATAAGTATCCATTGCCGAGGATTGATTATTTGTTTGATCTGCTTCAGGGTGCCAAGGTATTTTCAAAGATTGACTTGAGATCTGGCTACCATCAGCTGAGGATTAGGGCATCCGAGGTCCCTAAGACATCTTTCCGCACTCGGTACGAGCATTATGAATTCTTGGTTATGTCATTCGGTTGACAAATGCCCCAACAGCTTTTATGGATTTGATGAACCGAGTGTTCCAGCCTTATTTGGATTCGTTTGTGATAGTCTTCATTGATGATATTTTGATATATTCCCACAGTTGGGAGGAGCACGAGCAACATCTCAAAGTGGTTCTTCAGACTCTGAGGGATAGTCAGCTATATGCTAATTTCTCGAAGTGTGAG
The DNA here is from genome assembly GCF_000393655.2 of Nicotiana sylvestris. Taxonomy (NCBI): domain Eukaryota; kingdom Viridiplantae; phylum Streptophyta; class Magnoliopsida; order Solanales; family Solanaceae; genus Nicotiana; species Nicotiana sylvestris. The sequence continues at coordinate 131,517,786 of NC_091061.1, forward strand.
TTCTGGCTGAGTTCAGTTGCATTCCTGGGTCATATTATATCAGTAGAGGGTATTCAGGTAGATCCGAAGAAGATTGAGGTAGTCAAGAACTGGCCTAGGCCAGCATCAGCTACAGAGATTCGGAGTTTCTTAGTATTGGCAGGCTACTATCGTTGGTTCGTGGAGAGTTTTTCATCCATTGCAGCCCCGATGACCAGGTTGACCCAGAAGGGTGCCCAGTTCAGATGGTCGGACGAGTGTGAGGCGAGCTTTCAGAAGCCCAAGACAGCTCTGACTACGGCACCAGTGTTGGTTTTGCCCACAGGTTCAGGGCCTTATACAGCTTATTGTGATGCATCTCGTATTGGACTTGGTGCAGTGTTGATGCAGGATGACAAGGTCATTGCTTATGCTTCACGAAAGTTGAAGATTCATGAGAAAAACTACTCGGTTCATGATTTGGAGTTGGCGGCCATTGTTTACGCATTGAAGATTTGGAGACATTATCTGTATGGCGTGGCATGTGAGGTGTTCACGGATCACAAGAGTCTCCAGTATTTGTTCAAGCAAAAGAAGTTGAATTTGAGACAGAGGAGGTGGTTGGAGTTGTTGAAAGATTATGATATCACTATCTTATATCACCCGGGAAAGGCCAATGTGGTGGCCGATGCGTTGAGTAGGAAGTCAGCCAGTATGGGCAGTCTTGCTTATATTCCGGTCGGTGAGAGACCACTTGCTTTGGATGTTCAGGCTTTGGCCAATTAGTTCGTGAGGTTGGATGTATCTGAGCCCAGCCGTGTGCTAGCTTGTACAATCTTTCGTTCTTCGTTATTGGAGTGTATCCGTGATCGGCAGTATGATAATCCCCATTTGTTTGTCCTTAAAGATACGGTGCAGCACGGAGGTGCCAAGCAGGTTGCCTTAGATGATGATGGAGTTTTGAGATTGCAGGGTCGAGTTTGTGTGCCTAATGTGGATGGACTCCGAGAGTTGATCTTAGAGGAGGCCTATAGTTCTTGGTACTCTATTCATCCGGGCGCCGCGAAGATGTATCAGGATTTGCGGCAGTATTATTGGTGGCGTAGAATGAAGAAGGACATCGTTGCATATGTGGCTCGGTGTTTGAATTGTCAGCAGGTTAAGTATGAGCATCAGAGGCCTAGTGGTTTATTTCAGAGGATTGAGCTTCCCGAGTGGAAGTGGGAGCTGGTTATTATGGATTTCGTTGTTGGACTCCCGCAGACTCGGAAGAAGTTCGATGCAGTATGGGTCATTGTTGATAGGCTGACCAAGTCAGCGCATTTCATTCCTGTGGCAGTCTCCTATTCATCTGAGAGGTTAGCTGAGATCTATATCCGGGAGATTGTTCATCTTCATGGTGTGCATGTTTCTATCATTTCGGATCGAGGTACGCAGTTTACCTTATGTTTCTGGAGAACAGTTCAGCGAGAGTTAGGTACTCAAGTTGAGTTGAGTACATCATTTCATCCTCAGACGGACGGGCAGTCCGAGCACACTATTTAGATTTTGGAGGATATGCTCCGAGCCTATGTCATCGATTTTGGAGGTTCGTGGGATCAGTTCTTGCCTTTAGCCGATTTTGCCTACAACAACAGCTACTAGTCGAGTATCCAGATGGCTCCTTATAAGGCTTTATATGGTAGGCGGTGTCAATCTCCGGTTGGATGGTTTGAGCCAGGAGAGGCTCAGTTGTTGGGTATGGATCTGGTTTAGAAGGCCTTGGACAAGGTCATGATTATTCAGGATAGGCTTCGTACAACTCAGTCCAGGCAAAAGAGTTATGCAGATCGCAAGGTTCGAGATGTGGCTTTTATGGTCGGTGAACGGGTATTGCTCCGAGTGTCGCCTATGAAGGGCGTGGTGAGATTAGGGAAGAAGGGAAAGCTTAGCCCTAGGTTCATTGGTCCGTTTGAGATTCTTGATCGAGTGAGAGAGGTGGCTTATAGACTTGCATTGCCACCGAGCTTATCAGTTGTGCATCAAGTGTTTCATGTATCCATGCTTCGGAAGTATCCCGACGATCCATCCCATGTGTTAGATTTCAGCACTGTCCAGTTGGACAAGGACTTGTCTTATGAGGAAGAGCCAGTAGCCATTCTAGACCGGCAGGTTCATCAGTTGAGGTCGAAAAGATTTCCTTATGTTCATGTTCAGTGGAGAGGTCAGCCTCCTGAAGCATCGACCTGGGTCCGAGTCCGATATGCGGAGCCGTTATTCCCATCTTTTCCCCGACTCAGGTACTTCCTTCTTCTATCCGTTCGAGGACGAACGGTAGTTTTAGAGGTGGAGAATGTAATGACCCAAAAGGTCATCACTTGTTTTATAATAAATTCTGTATTCTGAGGCCTTGAAAACCTCATTTAGAGTCACCTCGATTTGCGTGCACAGTCTGGGCGCGTAGCCGGAAAGCTTAAATATGAAATTCTGTAAAAAATAATAAAATTTGGTTATAAAATGAGTTAATTTGACTTCGGTCAACATTTTGGGTAAACGGACCCGGACCCATGATTTGACGGTCCCAGAGGGTCCGTAGGAAAATATGGGACTTGGGCATATGCCCGGAATCAAATTTCGAGGTCCCAAACCCGAGAAATGAATTTTTAAAAGAAATTATTTTCTGAAATTGTTTAAGGAAAATTGAAATGAAATTTTCTTAGAACATGATGGTATCGGGCCCATATTTTGGTTTCGCCGCCCGGTATAGGTCTTATATATGATTTAAGATGTTTCTGTGAAATTTGGTGAAAAACGGAGTTTATTTGACGTGAATTGGACTTCCGGTTGAGGAGTTATGGACTTTGAGAGTTTTTGATGAAAATGTTAAGTTTTGAGGTTTAATTCATGATTTTACATGTTATTTTGATGATGTGATCGCACGAGTAGGTCCATATGATATTTTTGAGTTAGTATGCACACTTGGTTTGGAGTTCCGAGGGCTCGGGTGAGTTTCAGGTAGGTTTCGGGATGTTTTAGGCTTAAAACCAGAAGTTGCAGGTCTCTAAACCTACCAGTGCGGTCCGCGGTCGACCTTGTGCGGTGCGCGGTGGAGGCTGTGCGGCCACAGTCAACTTTGTGCGGTCCGCACAGGCACTGGGCAGCAGTACCCTCAGGAAGGCGTGTGCGGCCGCAGTCCATTTTGTGCGGTCCGCACAGGCAGTCTGAGATGGGTATAAATAGACGGGATTTTCAGTCATTTTTCATTTTTCAAAACCCCAAAAACATAAGAGGCGATTTTTCAAACAAATTTTCTTCTCCAAATCAATTGTAAGTCATTTTTAACTAGATTTCTTAAATCATTAACATCTTTTAACATGATTTCAACTTCAAATCAATGATTTTTATGGGGGAAAATTGGGTGTTTTGGATAGAACCTAGGTTTTTCAAAAATTTGGACCTCGATTTGAGGTCCGATTTCAAAACAAATTATATATTTGAGTTCGGGGGGGAATGGGTGATCGGGTTTTGGTTCGAACCTCGGGTTTTGACCATGTGGGCCCGGGGTCGATTTTGACTTTTGGGTAAAACTTTGGAAAATCCATTTTCATGCATTCAAATTGATTCATTTAGCATTTATTAATATAATTAAGTAACTTGTGGCTAGATACGAGCGAGTTGGTGGTGAAATCAAGGGGTAAAGCGATAGTTGAGGCTTGAATTGCGTTCGTGACATCGAGGTAAGTGTTCGGTCTAACCTTAGCTTGAGGGATTAGGAGTTGAGTCCTATTTGCTATTTGCTTCTTGTTGAGTACGACGTATAGGCATGGTGACGAGTATCTATACGTTGGTGTCAAGCATGACCGTGGGTCTTAAATTGAAACTTGTTGTATTCTTGAATGTTACTATGGTTGAAATAATGAGTAAATCCAAGATATTGAGCAAAGACTTAGTTTGTTTATTGTGGAATCTACTTATGATTGAGAAATGGTGGTAATTGAGATGAGTAGTAGTTGAGTTAAGATTGGTTATAGTTGATTCTCCCTTTTCGGGATGTATATACTTGTACTGCTGAGTTCCCTTGCCGGGATAGTGTAGTCTATTGTTGATCCCTTGCTGGGACGGTTAATTATGATTATTGTTGACTGTATAGTTGGAAGGGGTTGTATGCCGCAACAGATATTATATTAGATCGGGTTGCACGGTGATCACTGCCAACTCAATGCTACACTAAGGTAGGAAGGGCGGGTCGCAATAGCTTTTACCCGATATGAAGGTCGGTATCGAATTCCTCAGGGAGCTAGTAGTGGAGTTGGATTGCCTGTCTATCCTAGAGATGTGTTTGTACTCCTAATGTCACTTCAAACATTTTTGGATTTTCAAATTATAACTATTTTTGTAAAACTATTGATTAACACTAAATTATGCTACGAGAATATTGCTAAGTTGTATATAATGGGAATGAAGGCACTAGGGACGTGACACTACCTAGGTGGCTAATTGACTGGTAGATGTTACTAAGGTTCGATTGACATAATTGGGGCTTATGCTATAACCGTTGCACAATTTTACCCACTCTCACACCTCTCGGTAGAGAAAGTGACTTTGCCCAATTGACTCTCTCGAGACCAAATGGGTAGGCAAATTAAACCAAGCAACTAGGGTTCAAGTAGGGTAATTACTCTCTCGAGGTTTAACCCGATATTGAGACTATCATTTCTCATGAGTCCATCCCAATTCCTTGTTGGGTCAATTTTGGGGTTATAGACTCTCTTTCTCAAGAAGAGTTAAACCCACAAAGCTTGAATAAGTGTTTGCAACCACCAATTCTAGGTTAAAACATAAAATCAACCCAAATAGCAAACACCCATAGTCAATCTAACACTAGATGACAACACCCTTTAATTACCCACACTAGGGTTGAGCCACAACCCTAGCTAATGGGTTTAGCTACTCATGCTAAATAAAGAAATTGAAGAAATAGATGAAAAACTAAGCATATTAATTAATTGCTAAAATTAAATTGCAAGAATTTATCGTAAATGTAAAGCAAAAGTGCCAAAATGGCTAAAAATACGTTCTTGTCACACCTCCTTTTTACTACACCTTTGTAAAGGGGTATGAAGGAGTTTTTTCGATTAAAGGATAATCGAAACGGGATTTATTTATGAAAAGATTCAGAGTCGCCACTTGGGATATTTATGGCGTCCCAAGTCACCGGTTCAAATCCCGATTCGAGGAATAGATTGACTCTGTTTCACAGTCCGCGCACCAAAAATCCGAGTAAGGAATTCTGTTAACCCGGGAGAAGGTATTAGGCATTCTCGAGTTCTGTGGTTCTAGCACGGTCTCTCAACTGTTATAATCGGCTTAATTATCTAATTTTAGAACATTTTGAACCTATGTGCAAATTTTAACTTTAAAACCGCTTTTATTTAATTTTAAAGAAGATCGAACGTCGTTTAAAACATGTATTTGGATCGCGCCACATGAAATGCACCCGCAATCCTAAACATATTTTATTCAACGTTTTATGATTTTTGATTTGGGTCACTTGAAATGCACACCCGAGTTTAAGAAGGCAATATTATTAAAATCACCCGCCTAAAGAAACTACGCGTTTGTTAACTTTGCGAGGGCCATGGAAATTTGCTATGCGGCGCGCCTCGAGTTCTAAGTATTTTGAGGAAAAATAATTAAATGAGGGCCAAGCATTTGAGATTTTATTGGGCTTGGCACGCCTCGAATCCAATTTTAAAGGGAAATTCAGACTAAATTTCGAAGGGGCCACATACTATTCGTATTATCTAACATGGCTACCCTTCAATCTAGTTAAGGGGGCTTAATTAATTAACACTAAATATAGTTAAGGGTTCCATTTAAACGAACCAGGAAGATTTATGTGAGGGAAAATTAATTCATTGCATAAAGGGTTTGGTCCAACACGACAGGGTTGGTGGCCCAAACGAAAGAAAAGGCCCAACGCTGATTCAAAGCAACTTTTCAAACTGGGCCTCAAGGTAAGCCCAAATTCGGAGCCCTGCAGCTGTTGAGTCAAGACCCAACATCGAGTCCCTACAACGTTAGCCAAGAACGGGACTAGTACATATACAAGCAAGCTTGGGAATCGTTTTTAACTCATCATTAATCAGTTAGATAACACCCAATAATGATTTGATCATGGAAGCACTCGTGAGTTCCAATTCGGATTACTAACAATAGGCGGTGGAACTTAGCAATTTCAACCTCATAACAACACAATTAATCATATTATTCATGCACAGAGGCTATCATATCTACTGAATTTGGTCATTCAACCATATAATTAAACGAGTTGCTGCTCAAAGTTATATGCAGAACTTCATCACTGACTCAACTAAACGAATATGATGTTTAAGCTTTCAGGCAGATTCAAAACATAAATATCATGACAAAGTCTATTTATACATCACTGGTTAGCACATTCGACCAAATTGAACCTCATGTCTATTTCAAATCAGACTCGAACCCTAAAGAGCAGTGTCACTGACCAACATACAAACATGAATATATTCAAACTAAAGTCTCAAAATAAAGACAAATTAACTCTTATAATGAGAACAAATGGCCAACATGCTTCAAGTCTTTCAGATTTCCATATCACAAGGTTTTTACATTGAGAAGAGTTAAATAGGTACCTGAGAGCACAAGTAAGAAAGGGTAAGAAGATCAGCAACGCAGTAACAAGAGCAAGGGTCAGCAGCAAAGCAAATCAATAGAACCTGCCATCAGCTCCAAAAATCAAATTTCAAACCCAGAAATTGAAATAAACAACTAGAAACCAATTCGATCCAAACAATGGACCATGAAAACTTCAACCCAGGCTGATTTTAATTCATTTCTAAGGTCAGCTAATCAGGACTTGTTTTATCATCAGGAAAACTTCAGAAGTTAGCAATAGAACTCAATGGAACAGTACCTTTATTTTTGAAATTTTTTTTGTTTAGAATTTTCAGAGATTTTTTAGCTCTTCTAAGTCTCTTGGGTCTGCCTTGAAAGGCAAGAAAAGCTGCCTTTATAGTCAAGTTACTAGGGCAAACTTAGCTTGCACTTTGCCCCCTTTTGAATTTTTTGTTTTGCTTAAGTGTCCCTAGCTTAAATTCCAGAAATTCACTTTAATCCCTACCCCCAGCTTCCTGGAAACTTCCCATTCAGTTACACTCAAGATTCCTTAGGCCAATTGCCTAGACTACCCCTCGAACCCTGATTATTTACTCTAGAAAACCAACTGGGTCAGATTGACCCGATATTTAAACCAAAATTTGGGCTCAATTCTGACCCAATGACCTAAATTAACCCCCTTGGGGTGAGGTCTGCAATGGATTCAAAACCCAAACTGAATCAAATTAGTCAACAAACAAAGGGCAAACACTTGAAAGATTTCGAGAATTAAAACCTACACTAATCAACTGATTATTACACACAAATAAGCAAGAAATTAACCAAGTCATTAAAATAGCCCTAATTAAATTACTAAGTGACTAAACAAGATATGAAGTTAGAACTTTAAACGGGCTGATAACACAACTAAGGAAATAGAGAACAACTTTCACAAAGAAGGACGAAAAAGAAAAACAACTAACAGAAAATAGTTTAAACCTGGAAGATTGGTCAGGTTTCGACCAAACTAGTAGAAGAAAATTAAACCAAAGAAAAAGGGAAGGAGAGGAAATAAATAAAATAGTAAGAGAAGGAACAGACAAAAGAGGGGAAGGGAACCTACCGATTCAGACTCGAAATCCATCGGAGACACAGGGCCTAACAGAACTAATGCCGACCGTTTGAATCCAAACTTTAAAACTCGAAGAACAGCCCTTATGACCATGCATGTACCAGGTCCGATAAAAAAATGGCCTTTGAACTTTTAAGGCTCGAACTCAAATTTAAGATTCAAGAGCTCTGACAATATTCGAGGGAAATGGAGTGAGTATTTGGCATGAGGGGGTCGTAGTGGCTATGTGGTGTTAATTTGGGGTTGAACAGAGGTGACGCCACCACCGGAGGAAATGAGGGTGGCGCTAGGGTTTGTGACTTCACCCTCAAATTAGAGGGATTCTGAGTGTGTTCGAACAAAGTTGGTTGTGGATTGGGATTGTGGAGGGGATGAGGAGTTTAGGGTGTGAATATGGTGGTCATCGGAGACCCGCTGCCGGCTTAAGGTGACGGAGAACAAGGCGGCGTCTCTTTAGGGTTTATGATGCAGGGGGGGTTGTGAGAGATGCAATGAGGGAGGGGTAGGGTAGTGTTAGGACATTACCTCCCCAGTTCTGGTCCATCTGATCAGACCCGCTCAACGGTCCAGATGAAGGAAACCGGAACGACGTCGTTTGGTTGAGTGGGGGGAACCAGATCGGGTCAAAGCGTGGGTTTAGGCCTGGTTTTGGGTAATTTGTACGGGTAAGGGGAAGAGGTTTTGGGCCTGGGCGACTTGAATTAAGACTGGCCCAACTACTTCCCTTCTCATTTTTATTCAAAACCAATTTAATTCAAAACCTTTTTTTCTTTTTTCCTTTTTCTCTTTTTTCCGAAATTTAATTAAAATCAGAATTATTTTCTAGAACTAAAAAAAACTAATTAAACCTAGAATGATAATTGATACAATTAATTAAAAATAAATTAACAAAAGAAAGCTACTCAAAATCAAAGCTAAAATTAAAAGTGCAAATTAAACTAATTTTTTTTTTGTGATTTTTCCATTTTATGCGACAATTAATTTTCCAATTAATCCTAAAATGTAGAATCAACCCTAAATGCAAATGCGACATATTTTTGTATCTTTCACTAATTAAAATGCACAAACAAGAATGCAAACAATTAACAGAAAATGCCACGAAAATCCCCAAAATTGCAAATATTGAAAGAAATTATTTTGTTTTGAATTTATGGGAGCAATTCATGTAGGGCAAAAATCTCGTGCTCACAGCTGCTCCTTTTTGCCCGGAAACACGAAGAGTTTTCGTGCAAAGATAAGTGAGCGGACTTCAAAACGTGAATGTATTCCCATGCTATCCAGGCGGGCTCCTAACTTCAAAACGTGAATGTATTCCCATGCTATCCAGGCGGGCTCCTGACTTCAAAACGTGAATGTATTCCCATGCTATCCCAGCGGGCTCCTGACTTCAAAATAGACAAGACAAAGAATTTGAAAGCTAAAACTTAAATTGTACTCCCTTGTTCTCCAGGTGGGCTCCTGACTGCTACGCTTGAATGTATTCCCTGCTCTCCAGGCGGGCTCCTGACTTCAACTTGAAATGTGTCCCCTGCTCTCCAGGCGGGCTCCTGACTTTAACTTGAAAAGTATTCCCTACTCTCCAGGCGGGCTCCTGACTTCAAAATAGATAAAACAAAGAATTTGAATTCTAAAACTTAAATTGTACTCCCCTGTTCTCCAGGCGGGCTCCTGACTGCTACGCTTGAATGTATTCCCTGCTCTCCAGGAGGGCTCCTGACTTCAACTTGAAATGTATTCCTTGCTCTCCAGGCGGGCTCCTAACTTCAAAATAGATAAAACAAAGAATTTGAATGCTAAAACTTAAATTGTACTCTCTTGTTCTCCGGGCGGGCTCCTGACTGCTACGCTTGAATGTATTCCCTACTCTCCAGGCGGGCTCCTGACTTCAACTTGAAATGGGTTCCCTACTCTCCAGGCGGCCTCCTAACTTCAACTTGAAATGTATTCCTTGCTCTCCAGGTGGGCTCCTGACTTCAGAATAGACAAAACAAAGAAAAAATTTTTTCCCCAGTTCGGTGGCTGGGCACAAATGTGAGTGTTAAACTAAATCATATTACCAAGTGTTACTAAGAATTGAAAGCTAAATCCCATTATTCTGACAACTCTTAACTAAACGACAAGCTTTAAGATCTAAGTTATGTCTTCTACATGTGTGGTTTTATTCTAAATCTTGTTATCTAAGTGGGTCTTAAACAACTCTCGATTATCTAGGAGGGTCCTGAAAATCAAAAGTCAAGTTTTATCTTAAGAGTGACAACTTTCATGGCTGAATTATACTACCCTACAACAGAACTTACGCTAAATGTTATTATCTAATCGAAATCATAAAGCTAAGTCCCATTATTCAGGAGGGTCCTGGAAACTCCTAATTGAATCCTATCTCGAGCCTGCAAACTTCTAAGCTAACTTATATTCTTTTGGGATACATTTATGCTAGATTATGCTATTTCTGAACTTTAAACTAGGTCCCATTTTCCAGGAGGGTCTTGAAAATCAAAGGTTAAACCTGTTTGGTGACTGCCTTTCTCCAAAACAAACGAGTTTTTCTGCCCCTGTTTCAATCAAAGAAAATTTTGTCAGTTTAAAGTGGTGGTTAGCTGATGGCATTCTTGCTGAAGATCTTTCCACTGCATTGTTTTGTTCTGAATGGCTTTCCCGAACTGGCCCTGAACTGCTTTGACTTTCTGACTGACTTTCAAATCCCATGACCTTTGACGAACCGAGTGTTCTGTACCCATGTTGTTGTTTCACACCTCTGACCCCTTTTATCGGAAACTTTTCATCTCCCATGACATTACCAAATCATTCCACCAATGAAACTTCGGGTGATCCCCTGTATCCCACCTTACATCATGCTGTCTTTAGTATGCTCTGACCACTTTGTGATTTGCAATTTTGGAAGTTGGTAGTGAGCTTTGAAATTCTTTTCCACTTACTTGGGACAAGACTAACATTAAAACATCTTAGACAAATAAACCAAAAAGAAAATGAAATGCAATGACTTTGCGGGTTAAGGATAAGAAGAATCCAAAACCAGATGACTGCTACAAAGGGAAAAGAAACAGAAACTTATCTGAGTGAACAACTGGTACCAATAATCATGACATGCATTTCAGATTAATCGGCCCAATATGTCCAACCAATCAACTTTCAGTTGTCGTACTTTGTCGCCTAAGAATTTCCATGACCTGATTACTTTACCCAAACCTTGACCTTGTTCATCCTGCGGTGCCTTGAAACAGTTTTCCACCAACAGACCCTTCTCACCTGTTGACTTTTCAACTCACTTTCGCCTTAAGGTGCCCGTGAGGGTTTTCACCAATAAGACTCTCTCATTTTAATTTCTCTCAACTCCTGTTGCCTTACGGTGCCTGTGGAGGTTTTCACCAATAAGACTCTCATTTTAATTTCTCTCAACTCCCGTCGCCTTACGGTGCCTATGAAGGTTTTCACTAATAAGACTCTCTCATTTTATTTCTCTCAGCTCTCGTCGCCTCATGGTGCCCGCTAGGGTTTTCACCAATAAGACTCTCTCATTTTTATTTTTCCTACTTGAACCAGAGTGTTGCCCCTGACATGAATTACCTTTACCTGCTCGACTTAGCATTTCTCATAGACTGATCAGAAGGTCTTTCTTTGGATCGTAATGTGGGCTTTTGGACAGGGTTAGAAAGAAAGGACATGAAAGGCTCAAAACAACTCAAATGGGTTAAAATTACAACTTTCGGAATCAGATTTCTCACAACAACCACGACTTCTGCCCCAGTTTCTTGCTTGGGGGCTTTTGGATGTTTATTTTGATGAGACCTAACTGTGAGGCTGCCTACGTATCCTTAAAAGGAATCAGGTCGAACGTAGTTCATGTCATAGAAATTACTTTGTTGTTGTGGTTTTTTTCTTTTTCTCTTTCTTCTTTTTTTTTCTTTTCTTTCTCTTTCTTCTCTCCTTTTTCATTTTTCTTCTCCTTTTCTTATCTTTCACGTCTGTGTTTCTGATATTCACTACTGATTATGACAGAGGGGTATGAAAAAAAAAAAATAAAGCTCAAAAGGGGTGACGAGAGATAAAGTGTTTAGATAGCAGAACAAAATGCCTTCGTCATTTCAATCTTCAAAATATGCCAAATACAAACAAGTACAAACAAGTACAATCAAACAAAGAAATCATACACTCTTGACTGCATCAGAGTTGATTGCCATTTCTACACATTTCCCTTCTACATCTGTCAAATATAACGTGTCATGGACAACATTCTAGTTACGACAAATGGACCCTGCCAGTTTGGGGCGAACTTTCCTTTTGCTTCAGCCTGATGAGGCAAGATACGTCTCAACACTAACTGACCCACTTCGAACTTCTGTGAACATACCTTCTTGTTATATGCTCTCGCCATTCTCTGTTGGTACAACTGGTCGTGACACACTGCTGCCAATCTTTTTTCATCAATCAGACTTAATTGCTCCAAGAGGGTTTGACCCATTCGGCGTCATCAATTTTTGCCTCAGCGACAATCCAAAGGGATGGGATTTCAATTTCTACGGGTATTACTACCTCCGTGCCATACACCAACAAATAAGGAGTGGCCCCTACTGAAGTGCGAATAGTAGTGCGATAACCCAACAATGCGAAAGATAACTTCTCATGCCATTGTCTAGACCCTTCCACCATTTTCCGAAGTATCTTTTTTATGTTCTTATTGGCTGCCTCGACTGCTCCATTCGCTTTAGGGCGATATGGGGTGGAATTGCAATGTATAATCTTAAACTGCTGACATGTCTCTGTCATCAGATGACTGTTGAGATTAGCACCATTGTCCATGATGATTACCTTCGGAATCCCAAACTGACAGATGATATTTGAATGCACGAAATCGACCACTGCTTTCTTGGTCACAGATTTGAATGTTTTCGCTTCAACCCACTTGGTGAAATAATCAATGGCTACCAGAATAAATCTGTGTCTGTTTGATGCTGCTGGATCGATTGGCCCAATAACATCCATTCCCCAAGCAACAAAGGGCCATGGTGCCGACATTGTATGCAATTCAGATGGTGGGGAATGAACCAAATCTCCGTACACCTAGCACTGATGACACTTGCGCACAAAACTGATGCAATCTCGCTCCATAGTGAGCCAGTAATAACCTGCTCGGAGAATCTTCTTTGCCAGAGCATACCCACTCATATGCGATCCACAAACTCCGGAATGTAACTTAGTCATGATAGTTGTGGACTGTCTAGCATCTATGCATCTTAGCAATCCCAGATCTGGAGTTCTTTTGTACAACACCCCTCCACTGAAGAAAAACCCATTTGCCAATCGTCGAATTGTTCTTTTCTGATCACCTGTGGCCTGTACTGGATATACCCCCATCTTGATGTATTCTTTGATATCATGGAACCATGGATCCCCATCAAGTTCTTCTTCCACCATATTACAGTAAGCATGCTGATCACGGACCTGAATCTGCAAAGGGTCCACATAAGCCTTATCTGGATGATGTAACATTGACGCCAGAGTAGCCAAAGCACCGGCGACGTCATTATGTATTCTTGGGATATACCTGAACTCTATTGACTGAAACCGTTGACAAAGGTCATACAAACATTGTCTGTATGGTATGAGTTTCAAATCCCGTGTTTCCCATTCTCCCTGAATTTGGTGCACCAGGAGGTCCGAGTCACCCAAGACCAAGATTTCCTGGACACCCATATCCACAGCTAACCTCAAACCTAGAATGCATGCCTCGTACTCTGCCATATTGTTGGTACAGTAAAAACGAAGCTGAGCCGTGACAGGGTAGTGCTGTCCTATTTCAGAAATAAGTACTGCTCCTATCCCCACGCCCTTCATGTTTGCAGCCCCATCAAAGAAAAGTTTCCATCCCGGCTTCTCGACTTGTTCCAAATCAACAATGTACATCACCTCTTCATCGGGGAAATAAGTTTTCAAAGGTTCATAATCTTCATCAACCGGGTTCTCGACCAAATGGTCCGGCAAGACCTGTGCTTTCATTGCAGTTCGAGTCACGTAGACAATGTCAAACTCTGTGAGCAAGATCTGCCACTTTGCAAGCCTTCCAGTGGGCATAGGCTTCGGGAAGATATACTTCAACGGGTCCAAGCGAGAGATAAGGTAAGTAGTATAAGAGGACAAATAATGTTTCAACTTCTGGGCTACCCAAGTTAGCGCGCAAAATGTCCTCTCAAGATGAGTATACTTAACCTCGTACGACATGAATTTCTTGTTGAGGTAATAGATGGCCTGCTCCTTCCTGCCAGTGATATCATGTTGACCCAATACATAGCCGAATGAATTGGCCAAAACTGTCAAATATAGGATCAAAGGTCGCCCTAGTTCTGGCGGGACCAACACGGGTGGATTTGACAAATACCCCTTTATCTTATCAAATGCCTCCTGACATTCATCTGTCCACTTGACCGCAGCATCCTTCTTTAACAGTTTGAAGATAGGCTCACAAGTTGTTGTGAGCTGAGCGATAAACCTGCTGATATAATTCAATCTCCCCAACAAACTCATCACCTCGGTCTTGTTCCTCGGAGGTGGCAATTCTTGGATGGCCTTGATTTTAGATGGGTTCAGTTCAATACCCTAGCGGCTGACCACGAACCCCAACAACTTTCCGGACGGTACCCCAAAAGCACACTTTGCAGGATTAAGCTTGAGATTGTACCTACGAAGCCTTTGGAAGAACTTCCTCAGATCCCTGACATGGTCAGACTGCTTTCTAAACTTCACGATTACATCATCCACGTACACCTCGATTTCCTGGTGTATCATATCATGGAATATTATTGTCATTTCCCTCATGTAGGTTACCCCATCATTCGTCAAGAAAAATGGCATGACCCGATAGCAGTACGTTCCCCACGGCGTGATGAATGCCATCTTTTCTACATCTTCCTCGTCTATTAAGATCTGATGATAACCCGCGTAACAATCCACAAAAGAACCAATCTCATGTTTGGCACAATTATCAATCAAGATATAGATGTTCGACAATGGGAAATTGTCTTTTGGACTCGCCTTGTTGAGATCCCGATAATCAACACACACCCTGGTCTTGCCGTCCTTCTTCGGCACAGGCACAACATTGGCTAACCAGGTGGGATACCGGGTGACCCGAATGACTTTGGCATCGAACTGCTTGGTGACCTCTTCTTTGATCTTTACACTCATATCCGTTTTGAACTTTCTCAGCTTTTGTTTGACAGGAGGGAATGCTGGGTCAGTGGGCAACTTGTGAACCACTAAATCAGTGCTTAGACTCGGCATGTCATCATAGGACCATGCAAAAACATCTTTGTATTCGAACAGTGCTTTAATTATCTCCTCCCTGAGTTGCGGTTCCAGATAGACATTTATTTTAGTTTCACGAACATTATCTTGGTCCCCTAGATTAACTGCTTCTGTATCATTCAAATTAGGTTTGGGCTTTTCCTCAAAATGACTTAGTTCCTTACTAATTTCTTCATAGGCCTCATATCATCAAATTCCAACTCGTCATCACACTCAATTTCTTGTATTATTATTTCAGAGTTAGATTGGCTTTTAAAACTGGGCCGAAGATTCCTCATGCATGTCATGTCATTGATATCAGCATAAAAAGAACTGTACAAAAGAAGAAAACAAAAATAAAATTAGAAGAAATGAAGGAAAAAGAACAATTGCATTTCATTGAATTTAAAGATAACAGGGGTTTAACACATCCAACTGGATGAAACATAATATCTGAAATACAGACCCTGGAATAATCCAGACAACTAAAATAAAATCAAAACCCACTACCAAGACTCTCTCCCGGTAGGAAGAGGAGTAGCTTCCCAGTTGTTGACTTTTGCACGTGGTCCCACGAATTGCACATCTGCCTTGCTGGACCCTTCCCCAGCCTCAGCAATGTTAATCTCGGCGAATAGCCTTTCGAACCCCTTTTCCAAGTCTCCATCGGCACCAATCAGTGATCTAGGAACCTTTAACAACAGTTGTTTTCTGATACCCGGCCTGACGAATGATCTGGACAGACGCAGGATTGGCTTTGGCAATGCCCATGCTTCTGTTTCATTTTTCTAGCTCTTCTCACGTCTGCGACTGTGGGCTTGAACCCCAGACCAAATGTATCCAAGTTTTTAGGAAGAGAAACCGGATGTACGATACCTTTCAGAGATGCGCCCAAACCTTTGCCCGGTACAAAACCATTTTTCAACATTTCAACGGCTACCATGACTGATGCAGTAGCTACCTTTGGCGTTGAAATGCACTTCCTTTCTGGAATTTTCTCTACCGATACTATGTCGAAACCCTAATAAACCCATGACCCCTTGTCGTCTTCAACCTCTATGAGCGGAACAATGGCATCATTGGGCACACACAAATTATCCTCGCCGTGTACGACAATTTCCTGTCGATCCCATTCAAACTTGACAATTTGATGCAGAGTAGACGGGACTGCTTTGGCAACATGAATCCAAGGTCGTCCCAACAGCAAATTGTACGAAATAGCCACATCGAGCACCTAGAATTCCATAGTAAATTCAACTGGCCCTATTGTGAGCTCAAGCACTATGTCCCCGACTGAATCTTTCCTTCCACCGTCGAATCCCCGAACGCAAATATGGTTCTAGTGAATTCTTTCATCCTCCACTTTCAGCTTGTTCAATATGGAGAGAGGACAAATGTTCGCGCTAGACCCATTGTCAACCAGTACCCGAGTAACCACGGAATCTTCGCATTTCACCGTCAGATAGAGGGCTCTATTGTGCTCGGTACCCTCCACGGGCAACTCATCATCAGAAAAAGTGACTTTGTTTACCTCAAATATCTTGTTAGCTATATTTTCCAAGTGGTTTACTGAGATTTTGTCAGGAACGTGAGCCTCGTTCAAGATCTTCATCAAAGCCCGACGGTGCTCGTCGAAATGGATCAATAATGACAATAACAAAATCTGAGCCGGTGTTTTCCTCAACTGCTCCACAATGGAATAGTCATGAACTTTCATCTTTCTCAAGAACTCCTCTGCTTCTTCCTTGGTCACAGATTTCTTCACCAATACTGGATTATCTTTTGAAGTCTTAGCTTTTCTCAACTCTTCGGGGGCAAAGCATCTCCCCGATCGAGTCAAACCATGGGTCTCACACACTTCTTCTCTAACCTATTTCCCCTTTTAAGTCACTGTCACTCGTTCATAATTCCATGGGACTGCCTTGTTGTTAACTATCGGTAATTGAATTACCGATTTGATAACGACAAGATCTGTGGGGGCGCCCTTCACAATTACTACAAGGTTGTTCGTTACTCCTGGCATAACCACTTTTGCTCTTTCATGTTTTTCTGCAACGCCACTTGAGGACCCCTTCTTGACCTCCACAAATGGTTCATTATTCTCCCTGTTCAACTTGATCACAGACTTCTCACTTGTTGACTTTTCAAATGCCCTAGCTTCACTCGCCCAAATCATCATGACGGTTTGCGAAGGCTTCTTAGGCTCCCCTCCCTTATGCACAATCTCAATCATATTCGTTTCATGATGGGCTGGCAAGGGATTCTGATTGATATTGGGCGCCTCCGGAGCTTGGACCTCAATCCGATTGGTGTCAATGAGTTCTTGAATGGCTGTTTTCAATTTCCAGCATTTCTTTGTGTCATGTCTCGGGGCCCCTGAACAATACTCACAACTTACCGAGTGGTCAAGATTTCTGGGAGGAGGATTCGGCAATTTAGCCTCCATCGGATTCAACATACCCAACTGTCTCAGTCTGTGGAATATACTAGCATATGATTCTCCCAATGGAGTGAAAGTCTTTTGCTTCTGCAACCTCTCATTCTTAAAGGCTTGGTTGGGTCGAAAACCCATTCCAGGAGGATTTCTGTCGGCTTTTGGGGGTGGATAGTTATTTTGTGGAGCTTGGTACGGATTTTGTGGAGCTGGCACATGCCATTGTGCATGAGCGGGAGGTTAGGTATAGGTTTGTGCGTGATGGATAGAAAAATGGGGATCTGGCAGTGGGTAATAGTGTTGCAGCGTGTTATATGGAGTGTGGGAGTAAGTTTGGGGATAGGGTCGCAGTTTGGGGATAGGGTCGCGGCTGGTTGTAGTAACGGGGAAGGTTCCTGGATCCAACCCAATCTCCTGACTCAATTGTCGCAACATCCTCCTTCTTTTTCTTCCCGAGTACCCCTCTAGTACCATTTTGAATGGCCTCGGTGGTCGCCTTGATTGCTGAATAACTCATGATCTTGTTGGACTTGAGTCCTTCCTCAACCATGCCTCCCATTTTTACGACTTCATTAAAGGACTTACCTACTACTGACACCAAGTGACCGAAATAAGTGGGTTCCAAAGCCTGCAAGAAATAATCAACCATCTCGCTTTCTTTCATCTGAGGTCAACCCTCGCTGCTTGCTCTCTCCAACGGAATCCATATTCCCTGAAGCTCTCACCGAGCTTCTTCTCAAGCTTTGTCAATGACAGACGGTCTGGGATAATTTTGAGGTTGTACTGAAAATGGCAGGCAAAGGCTTGGGCCAAATCGTCCCATGTGTACCACCTGTTGTGATCTTGTCTGGTATACCATTATAAAGCTGATCTACTTAAACTTTGGCTAAAATATGCTATCAGCATTTCATCTATTCCACCTGCTCCTCTCATTTTGCTACAAAATCCTCTTAAGTGTGCTACTGGGTCACCATGCCCATCGTACAGATCAAACTTGGGCATTTTGAACCTTGCTGGCAACTGAACATCTGGGAACAGACATAAATCCTTATAGGCCACACTTACTTGACCTCCCAACCCCCTCATATCTCGGAACAACTATTCTAACTTTTGACCTTTCTGATCATCTCTTCATGCTCGGGATTTCTGGGTGGTTTCTCGGTCTCTGCCGGGAGATCAAGATGAGGGGTGTAAGGATATGGTTCTAGAACTTTTAAAGGTGGGTTCAGGGGGATAGTACTGGTTGTTGTGAGTTTGGAATAGGGGTTCACTGGAAGATCGGTGTAATGTAGCAGGTGGAGGTGCCACAAAAATAGGTGTAATTGGTGGGGGAGGGTATGGGATTTGTTTGGGTGGTGGAGCTTGAGATGTATGGGAAGTGGCACCATGGCATTGTTGGTAGAGGGGAAAGGCTGGAGATGAGTTCACAGTGGGAGGCTCCGGAGGTTGGGCTGATGGTGGGATATAAGCAGGGTTGGCAGGATAAACCGGTGGTGGATTCCCTTTAGCCCAGGCTTGGTACATTTCGGCCATCTATTGCTTTAGCTTATACATTTCTTCCCTCATTGCATTAACGTCCAATTCTTCCATTTCTTTCGATGGGTCGATAATACTTGTTTCCGGTTCCTGGTTGGCCATATTCAGCCTGTCTTTCGATCGGGTGTTGTATGAGTGAGTTACCAGAATGTCAATCAACTAACAATCTACCTGAACTCAATGCATCAACAACAACATTGTTAGCGATTAGGTTTTAACAGATTGGTAACCGCACATTGGGCATGAATGCACCTAAATAGTTAACCATCTCTATTATGTATTTGATCGGTTGCATGCGTCATCCCGGCCTTTTAATTGCAAACTTCACCCTCTTCTTTCTTTTTAGTTTCCTTACTTTCACTCTTGCCTCTGTTCTCTCTTTGTTTTTATTCTCTCTTGATTTCTTGTTTTCTCTCTTTTCTTTCTTGTTTTTCCGCTCTCTCTTTTTTACTTTACTCTCTTGTTTTTCCTCTTATTTTCTTTCTCTCTCTTTTATTTGGTTATGGTCGAATCCTATGGATATTGCCTATGTGTCATGGCCCCGCATGAATCAGACCAAGTGTAGTTCTTGGAGATAAGTGTGAAATAAAACATTTTGAGATTTTCGGTTTTCATAAAAAACAACAAATGTTTCCATTACAAAACTCAAAACTAACAAATTCCAAAAGACTAACAGATTTTGATGCAAAGATGAAATACAGACTCCGAAAATAGACATCATACTCCAACATAACAAGATACAAACTCGAAAACAATTTGACGGACTTTAGTAGAAAGAAAATACAAACTCAACATGACTGACAGATGCTAACAAAAGGGAAATGCAGACTCAAACAGAAAAATCATGAATACATCAATGCTCCTGGTGCCCGCGAGACATCATTCGGTCTCGCCGCGGGCCTATATGAAAGCTCCCTTTGAAGTAGATCCAAGTCGTTCATTATCTGTTTAACAAATGTCATTACTGTTGCAAAGAAGGTAGTGCGAGTCATATCCTCACAGATCTGGCACTTCATAACGATGTAGTCAGCGATGTGTCTAATTCTCTCTCTTATGACGCCTTTTTCTTGTAACAAACGCCCAATCTGCTGGGCCCTGGCTTCCAAAGTTTGCTCAGCCGCATGATTTTGCTCCTAAAGTTGTTGCAAATCTATTTCTAATTGCACCAATGCTGTTTTACAATATTCCCTTTCAACTTTGAAGTCTTTTGCTTGTTTGATCATTTTGTCTTCTGTGGCGATGACCCTTTTCTTTAACCCTGCGACCTCATCGTCGTACTTTTCTTTCAACTGCTTAACCAGGCGTGCTCGTTCATCTACGTTTTTAGCCAATTGCTTTCGAGCCTTGGCTAGTTCGCTTTCTGCTTTGTTCAAATCAAAACTATAGTCATTTACTTTCTGCCTTAGGTTAGCTATGAGTTTTTCATCACTTTCACTTCGGGCTGGATTTTCTGTCGCTACTTTCATTTTCTGAATTTGAGCTCGAAGGGCCTCATTTTCTTTGGCTATCTTTTTCTTTTCTCCTTCATCCGCCGCAACTTGCAAGATATTCTCAAATTGAAGTTCTCTGACTTGCTTTTCCAATTTGCTTATGGTAGCCCTGTACTCGTTTTCTTTGGTCAGCCAGTCCCATTGCACTTGTGCTCTGTCGGTGAATTATTGGACATGGGGTCTCTTTGCGGGCCTGTCAGGTTCATGTTGAACTCGGGATCTTTTACCATACCAAGCAGTATAACTGGGCTCCACCTCGCCTCTAGATAGGTCTCGTACTTGAGTATTAGGCCCTAAGAATCTGCACTGATGCCAAATCCGGTGCACTTTCTCTTCTGGGAAGGCAGCTTTTGGATCTAACTCAATGGCTTGCCGACTCAAATCTTCATTGTGTGGGATGGTCTGGTATCGGCCCAATTTACGTAGGGCTCTGTGCGGAGCATAAGGCTGGATACTCCGAAGACCCATCAACAGCAAAAAACATACCTCAGCCGACATATAGATTACTTCGTTGACCGAGAGCCACCCAAGTGTCCATTCGATCTTATTTGCGGTCAAAGATCTCAAATGAGCATGCCATGCTTCCGTACCATCCGGAAACTCATAACCCTCTACTCGTTTTTCATGTTTTTCAATGCACTCAAGGCCAGTCATACCGCAATTCAAGTATCTGGGACGGTGGCAAAGGTGTTCCTCCATCCATAATTGTAACAGCATATTGCACCCTTCAAAAAACTTCGCTCCCTCTCGACAGAGAGTGAGAGCTCGGTAAATTTCTGCCAAGATCAGCGGCACTATAGTCCCATTTGCCTTTTTCATCATAAAGTCGGCTATCCCTACTAGCCTCATCTCTATGTTCCCGTCTTTTCTCGGGCAAACCAAGATACCCAGGAACGCCACTATGAAAGTTAATCCTCTCCGAGCTTCCCACTTGTCTTGATTTCCAGCGTGAGTAAGACCGGTATCTGGCATTTCGAAGCCACGGGGATTCCCGTAACGTCGATACAGAAAATAGAAGGTACAAAATCCTTTGGCCAGATTTTCGTCTCGGATGTCCCGACTGATGCTTAACAAGTCCAAAAATTTGTGAGGGGTCACTGTTCTTGGTGCTACCGGGTATTGACTTCTGAGATTCCCTTCGAAACCGGCATAGCCTGCTATCTCTTCTAGCGTAGGAGTTAACTCGAAATCCGCAAAGTGGAACACATTATGTGCTGGGTCCCAAAACAATATCAAGGCCTCAATCACATCTTTTTTGGGCTTGACCTTCAAGAGCCCAATAAGACCGCCCAATGCTTTTGTTACAACTTTCCTGCTGTCGCCCCCCAAATCATGCCACCACATATGTAGCTCCAAAGGGATCTCTTCACGGACTGAGAAAGGTTCATCTTAATTTGTGCTAATCCTGCACATTTATTAAGGTGATTTTAATTTAAAAAAACCATGACTCGTTTTGACTAAAGAGAAATGACCATTTTTCAAAATTTTCACAAAACATCCGGCCTTGCCGACACGGCCTTTCAGCACTTCGAAAATGAAGATTTTAAGGTTGTGTCAGCTAACCATCCAAAACCTTTAAAAGTGACCAAAAGTAGTTGTTCTTGCAAAAACAGCCTTTCGGCGCCCTTTTAGGGACATTCAGCTATTTCTGACAAGAATGGCATCACCCTAATTATTTTCAAATTAGAGTAAATTTTTTGTTCTTTTGGCTACTTTCGCAAAAAAGGAAGTTGGACCCGATGGGGGTTGCCTACGTATCTCACACCCTGTGAGAATCAAACTAGCGTAGTTCAGGCAAATAAAACAAACTATATTTTGAAAACAAGACCTTTTTTTCATTTCATTGGCAAATAAAACTATTTTTTGAAAACACCAACTTTTTGTCTTTCCTCTTTTTTTTGTTTTTATTTTCTCAAAAATTCGGCAGAGTTTCGACACTATTTGGACATTGTTTTTTTTTCCAGAAGAGGTGATTAACTCTATTTAACCCTCACACTGCTATTTCTCTTTCCTCAACTTTTCCCAATATTCAAAAGCCGGTCAGCATGCAAGTCTGAAGCAAATAAATGCACAAATAGCAAGTAGGATGCATCAGGATGGTCTTTTTATTTCGGGTGCACCTGTCCTAGACAGACCCAACCCCTGTGTTGAGTCTCCAAAGCCAAAATGCACATGATGCAAACAAACGTTCCTACTAGGGATCCGGCATGAGGTATTGTTATACTAGGTCTAAACCTGGGTTTATTTGTTCTAGACCTGGCTTACTCAAGCGGACAACTCGAGCCGAGGGGGGCTAGCGTACCGGGAATACATAAGCTTCACCGGCTTTGCAACTTGTCCAAACCTCGTTCTAAATTTGGAATATGACTCTAACAGAAAAGAAGTCACACGAAGTGCACACTTCCTCATGATTTAGAAGACTCAGAGAGAAGATGGATTTCACAACAGTTTATATACAGTTAACGGAATATCAAAGCGATAAAAGCAATCAATTAGCATATTAGGCCTAAATCATGTAACAAATTCAGATAATGGATAAAGCCAACTATAACAATTATTCTAAGCTCGAATTCTTGAACCCTGAACCAAAGATTCTGGATTCGATCCCTAGTAGAGTCGCCAGAGCTGTCATACCTCTTTTTTTACTACATCCTCGTAAAGGGGTATAAAGGAGTTTTTCCGATTAAAGGACAATCGAAACGGGATTTATTTATTAAAAGATTCAGAGTCGCCACTTGGGATATTTATGGCGTCCCAAGTCACTGGTTCAAATCTCGATTCAAGGAAAAGATTGACTCTATTTCACAGTCCGCACACCAGAAATCCGAGTAAGGAATTCTGTTAACCCGGGAGAAGGTATTAGGCATTCCCGAGTTCCGTGGTTTTAGCACGGTCGCTCAACTGTTATAATCGGATTAATTATCTGATTTTAGAACATTTTGAACCTATGTGCAAATTTTAACTTTAAAACCGCTTTTATTTAATTTTAAAGAAGATTGAACGTCGTTTAAAACATGTCTTTGGATTGCGCCACATGAAATGCACCCAAAATCCTAAACATATTTTATTCAACGTTTTATGATTTTTGATTTGGGTCACATGAAATGCATACCCGAGTTTAAGAAGACAATATTATTAAAATCACGCGCCTAAAGCAACTACTCGTTTGTTAACTTTGCGAGGGCCATGGAAATTTGCTATGTGGCGCGCCTCGAGTTTTAAGTATTTTGAGGAAAAATAATTAAACGAGGGCCAAGCATTTGAGATTTTATTGGGCTTGGCACGCCTCGAATCCAATTTTAAAGGGAAATTCAGACTAAATTTCGAAGGGGCCACAAACTATTCGTATTATCTAACGTGGCTCCCCTTCAATCTAGTTAAGGGGGCTTAATTAATTAACACTAAATTTAGTAAAGGGTTCCATTTAAAGAAAAGGCCCGACGCTTATTCAAAGCAACTTTTCGAACTGGGCCTCAAGGTAAGCCCAAATTCGAAGCTCTACAGCTGTTGAGTCAATACCCAACATCGAGTCCCTACAACGTTAACAAAGAACGAGACTAGTACCTATACAAGAAAGCTTGGGAATCTTTTTTAACTCATCATTATAGATAACACCCAATAATGATATGATCATGGAAGCACTCGTAAGTTCCAATTCTGATTACTAACAATAGGCGGTGGAATTTAACAATTTCAACCTCATAATAACACAGTTAATCATATTATTCATGCACAGAGGCTATCATATCTACTGATTTTGGTCATTCAACCATCTAATTAAACGAGTTGCTGCTCAAAGTTATATGCAGAACTTCATCACTGACTCAACTAAACGAACATGATGTTTAAGCTTTCAGGCAGATTCAAAACATAAATATCATGACAAAGTCTATTTATATATCACTGGTTAGCACATTCGACCAAATTGAACCTCATGTCTATTTCAAATCAGACTCAACCCCCAAAGAGCAGTGTCACTGACCAACATACAAACATGAATATATTCAAACTAAAGTCTCAAAATAAAGACAAATTAACACCTACAATGAGAACAAATGGCCAACATGCTTCAAGTCTTTTAGATTTCCATATCACAAGGTTTTTACATTGAGAAGAGTTAAATAGGTACCTAAGAGCACAAGTAAGAAAGGGTAAGAAGATCAACAACGCAGTAACAAGAGCAAGGGTCAGCAGCAAAGCAAATCAACAGAACCAGCCATCAGCTCCAAAAATCAAATTTCAAACCCAAAAATTGAAATAAATAACCAGAAACCAATTCGGTCCAAACAATGGACCAGGAAAACTTCAACCCAGGCTGATTTTAATTCATTTCTAAGGTCAGCTAATCAGGACTTGCTGTATCATCAGGAAAACTTCAGAAGTTAGCAATATAACTCAATGGAACAGTACCTTTTATTTTTGAAATTTTTTTTGTTTAGAATTTTCAGAGATTTTTTAGCTCTTCCAAGTCTCTTGGGTCTGCCTTGAAAGGCAAGAAAACCTGCCTTTATAGGCAAGTTACTAGGGCAAACTTAGCTTGCACTTTGCCCCCTTCTGAATTTTGTGTTTTGCTTAAGTGTCCCTAGCTTAAATTCCAGAAATTCACTTTAATCCCTACCCCCAGCTTCCTAGAAGCTTCCCATTCAGTTACACTCAAGATTCCTTAGGCCAATTGCCTAGACTACCCCTCGAACCCTAATTATTTACTCTAGGAAACCAACTGGGTCAGATTGACCCGATATTTAAACCAAAATTTGGGCTCAATTCTGACCCAATGACCTAAATAAACCCCCTTGGGCTGAGGTCTGCAATGGCTTCAAAACCCAAACTGAATCAAATCAGTCAACAAACAAAGGGCAAACACTTGAAAGATTTCGAAAATTAAAACCTACACTAATCAACTGATTATTACACACAAATAAGCAAGAAATTAACCAAGTCATTAAAATAACCCTAATTAAATTACTAAGTGACTAAACGAGATATGAAGTTAGAACTTTAAACGGGCTGATAACACAACTAAGGAAACAGAGAACAACTTTCTTAAAGAAGGACGAAAAAGAAAAACAACTAACAGAAGATAGTTTAAACCCGGAGGATTGGTCAGGTTTCGACCAAACTAGTAGAAGAAAATTAAACCAAAGAAAAAGGGAAGGAGAGGAAAGAAATAAAATAGTAAGAGAAGGAACAAAAAAAATAGGGGAAGGGAACCTACCGATTCAGACTCGAAATCCATCGGAGACAAAGGGCCTAACAGAACTAATGCCGACCGTTTGAATCGAAACTTCAAAACTCGAAGAACAGCCCTTATGACCATGCATGTACCAGGTCCGATAAAAAATGGCCTTTAAACTTTCAAAGCTCGAACTCAGATTTAAGATTCGAGATCTCCAACAAGATTCGAGGGAAACGGAGTGAGGATTTGGCATGAGGGGGTCATGGTGGCTATGTGGTATTAATTTGGGGTTGAACAGAGGTGGCGCTACCACCGGAGGAAATGAGGGCGGCGCTAGGGTTTGTGACTTCACCCTCAGATTCGAGGTATTCTGAGTGTGTTCGAACTAAGTTGGTTGTGGATTGGGATTGTGGAGGGGATGAGGAGTTTAGGGTGTGAATATGGTGGTCATCGGAGACCCGCCGCCGGCTTAAGGTGACGGAGAACAAGGCGGCGTCTCTTTAGGGTTTCTGATGCAGGGGGGTTGTGAGTGATGAAATGAGGGGGGTAGGGTAGTGTTAGGACATATAAATATCCTTACCTCCCCAGTTCTGGTCCGTCCGATCGAACGACGTCGTTTGGTTGAGTGGGGGGAACCAGACCGGGTCAAAGCGTGGGTTCTGGACTGGTTTCGGGTAATTTGTACGGGTAAGGAGAAGAGGTTTTGGGCCAAGGCGACTTGAATTAAGACTGGCCCAACTACTTCCCTTCTCATTTTTATTCAAAACCAATTTAATTCAAAACCTTTTTTTCTTTTTCCTTTTTCCTTTTTCTCTTTTTTTCGAAATTTAATTAAAATCAGAATTAATTTCTAGAACTAAACAAAACTAATTAAACCTAAAATGATAATTGACACAATTAATTAAAAACAAATTAACAAAAGAAAGCTACTCAAAATCAAAGCTAAAATTAAAAGTGCAAATTAAACTATTTTTTTTGTTGTGATTTTTCCATTTTAAGCGACAATTAATTTTCTAATTAATCCTAAAATGTAGAATCAACCCTAAATGCAAATGCGACATATTTTTGTATTTTTTACTAATTAAAATGTACAACAAAAATGCAAACAATTAATAAAAAATGCCACGAAAATCCTCAAAATTGCAAACATTGAAAGAAATTATTTTGTTTTGAATTTATGGGAGCAATTCATGTAGGGCAAAAATCACGCGCTCACAGTTTTCATGAGCGCAACTCTCTACTGATGTATCTGATCACCTAAAAAATGGTAAAATGTTCTATTTATACTAGGCTGGAAAAACTGGACAAAAATACCCCTACGAGGTCAGTGCGGGCTGCATTAAATGGACCGCGGCCGCACTGGGCTTACTTCTGCTTCTCTGAACTTGGACTCTGCGGACCACGTAGAACGGATCGCGACCGCGGAAGGAGCTGGCGCGGTCCGCGCAACCATGATCGCGGACCGCATGGCACTAGCTTTGCAAACTTCATCTCTCTGAATCTCATGACCGCGGACCGCACAAAAGAGTAGTGCGACCGCGGAGCCTTCACCGCGGTCCGCGAGATGTGTACCGCGGCCGCGCTTCTTCTAGCCTGATTCACCAACTCTCTAAACCACCTAGTGTGGCCGCATTCCACTTTGTGCGGTCCGCACTAGGCCTTCTTTTCTTAAATTTTTTGGTCTTTGATACTTGAGCAGGTTTCACTCCTTTTTTAGCCTATCTTTGACATTTCGTCACTTTGTCGATCAAACTTGCGATCAAGCACAACTTGTGAGCCTTTTAGGACTATTTTGTAACAATATAGGATCAAAGCATAGGCAATTAAAGGCATAAAACATGTTAAAATCCTAACTTATCACACGCTGCAACAGATATTATATTGGATCGGGTTGCACGCCGCAACAACTATATATATGTGGATCGGGTTGCAGCCGCAACAATGTTAAATGATAAGGGATCGGGTTGCGCGCCGCAACAGTATTGTTATTGTATTGTTGTAGATATTGAGTTGTCCTTTCATATTTTATTAAGTTTCTGTTGGTCTTGATATGTTTCCCCGAAGCATGTACCCCCTCACATTTTAAATTGCTTATTTCTGTTTATTTTCCGCCATATATTATATAACTGCACAGGTTTATCTGGAGTCTGGTCCTAGCCTCGTCACTACCTCGCCGGGGTTAGGCCAGACACTTACCAGCACATTGGGTCGGTTGTGCTGATACTACACTCTGCACTTTGTGCAGATCCCGGAGCGGCACTTGATCAGCAACAGTAGGGGAGCCAGCCTTCAGTCCACCGAGACACCAAGGTAGCCTTGTAGGCGTCCGCAAGTCTGGCGTCTCTTCTATCTATTACTATGTTCTGTTATCACTTGTATCCGATACATACTGTGTTTCTTTCCTTCAGACATTTGTATGTAGTAGTCATAGACGGTCCGTGAATGTTGTGACACCGGTTTCTGGGTAGAGACATATGTTGGCTTTTCGTATCGATTTTGGTATTATATTCATCTAAGCCTTCCTTTTAATTTCATCTTCCGCTATTATTTAAATGTTTATCACCTGTTAATGCAAGTTGTTAAAAGGTTTAAAATTAAGTAGTTAAAGATTTTCAAATTTTTCCTGGCTTGCCTAGCTTCTACGAGTAGGCGCCATCACGACTTTCGAGGGTGGAAAATCCGGGTCGTGACACATATGCTCTTGTTTCTTTATTATTTTCTTTTATTTCTTGGTTAGTTGGCCTTAAGTTATTTTTTTAAAAAGAAAATTTTCACTAAAATTTTTCTTGAAATGTGATACTGTGATCCCATCTTCTTCTCTTAAGGATTATAATTGTAATAGTAGGTGGCGTTTCAGAAAAAGAGAACTTCAAAATTGAAAGGTTAATCTCTCAAAAAAATTGACATTTTGTCAAGAAATAAAGTACCAGAAAAAAATAATCAAATAATCTTAAATTCCTACTATAATCAAAAACTAATAATGCAAATCATGTATCTATAGGGAAATAGAACTACATAAAAAGATCTAGGTAATAGGATGGATGAAGAATCTTTTAATAATTGTTAGCTTGCTACATATAACGTAAGATATTTAAAACTGTAGATAATGATTCTTTTTGTTGATAATTTTCAAAGTATGAAAACTCGTCGAGTACATTAATAATGCTAATAATATTAACTAGAGTTTGCTCGTCAACTTGGGTCATCGTAAAAAAATTTACATTGTAAAATCATATATTTATCTAAAGATAATAGTACACCCTTGCTCTTAAAATCCTGAATACTCCTCTGGATATACCTCGATACCTTGTTCATTTCTTTTGCAACAGCCACCAAGGCCTATCTAATTCATTTTCACGTATAGAAAGAGGCATTTCATGAATAATAAACTCCATGTATTCCTATGGTCAAAATTATGACTGTGATGACTCGATAGGTCATCTAGAGTTTTGAAATTTAATTCTGTATTTCAAAATCTCAAATATCTTCTTTTTGCCTTTCTCGATTTGCGTGTGTGGTACGTGTCTTTTCTGGAAGGCTTTTATGTGAAAAATTGATTAAAATGTGAATTCCAGCCTTAAAAGTCCATTTGAGTTGACTTCGGTCAATGTTTTACGCAAACAGATCGGAATTCGTATTTTGACGGTCCCAGTAGGCCTGTATCGAATTTGGAGGTCCCTAACTCGAGTTATCGCATTTTGTCGAAAATTTTAAGTTTAAAGGTTTAAAGAATTTAAAGATTTGATTAAAGTTTGACTTTATTGCAACCGGATCTAGATTTTGATTCCGGAGCTTGGAATAGGTTCATTCTATATTTATGACTTGTCTATGAAGTTTGGTGCAAAACGGAGTTGGTTTGACATGATTCGGACGCCTGGTTGTTAAAATAGAAATTCTTAAGTTTCATTGATTTGGTGTTCGATTCGTAGTTCTAAGTGTTATTTGAGTGTTTTGATCGCGCGAGCGAGTTTGTATGAAGTTTTTGTACTGGTGTGCATGTTTGGTTTAGAGCACCGAGGGCTCGGGTGAGTTTCGGATAGGCTACAGAGTAAATTTGAACTTAGAATATAGCTGGTGAAAAATCAGTTCTGGTGCAGGTCTCTGACCTCGCAATTGTGAGGCCAGTGTTCGCAATTGTGAAGAATCAAATTTTATGTTTTGGTCGCAATTGCGAAGAAAATCTTCGCATTTGCGAAGAGGGGTGAGTCAGTTAAGATCGCTTTTGTGATAAACATTTGCGGAGGACCATAGTTCGCATTTGCGAACAAATCATCGCAAATGGGATGATAGCAGAGGTGTGAAGGCTTCACATTGAGGAGGCTTTTTCGCATTTGCGAGGTTTGCAATTGCAACATCTGCGCCTGGTCAAAAGTTGAGCTAGACGGGATTTTTCTCATTCTTTCAAATTTTAAACCCTAAAAACCTTAGAGGCATTTTTTCAGAGAGCTCTTCTTCCCCAATTCATTAGTAAGTGATTCTAACCTACTTTCTTCATTACATTTCATAAGATTTCAACCTAAAATCTAGGATTTTCATGGTAGAAATTGGGGATTTGGATAGAATTAGGGATTTTTGTAAAATTAAAATTTAGACCTCAAATTGAAATTGGATTTCGAAATAAATTACATAACTGGGCTTACGGGTAAATGGGTAATCTGGTTTTGGTCCGAATTTCAAGTTTGGACCAAGCGAGTCCTGGAATTGAATTTTGTTGACTTTTTCAATAATGACCTAAATTGAACCTCTTTCTTTCATGGGTATTTCCTAAGGCTTATTTTGAATCGTTTGGTTAATAATTTACTAGATTTGGTTGATCGGAGGCTTGTTGGAAAGGCAAGCCATGGTTGAGCTTTGAGTCGATTGTTGAAGCGAGATAAGTGTCATGGTTAACCTTGAATTGAGGGATTAGGACTTGTTTGCCTATTTTATATATGTTTAAATGTTAAGTACAATGTATACGTGAGGTGACGAGTACTTCAGCGTTGTTATTGGGTTAAAACATGCGGGTTGGACTTGTTTCTTGTAATTTATTTCCTTCTTTGATTATGATATCTATGCTTAGACTAGTTTATTACTTAATTGATCGTTCTTTCCGCATTTATGAACTATTGGTGATAAATGAGTATTTTGAAAGTTGAGGTTCGGTATTGTGGAACCGTTGTTGATGTAAGGTTTATTCTTGCTTGTTTTATCTCCCAAATGTTATATATACATTGCTACATGGTAAGGAAGAATGTTAAAGCATGAAGGGTGATGTCGTGTTGATTATTGTTCCATTCATTAATTAATACATAGTAATGAAGAGAGTTAGAGCACGAAGGGTGATGTCGTGCCGCATTTATCGTTTCATGAAGAGATTGAGAGTAAAAGCACAAAGGGTGACGCCGTGTTATTATTGTTGTTTTATTGTGAGGTTGAGGGTAAAAGTACGAAGGATGATGTCGTGCAGTCTATACTCATTATATTTATCTATTTTCATTGGTTGAAGGCTTATGGATTGTTTCATATTGTCATTTCTAGTTGTAGTTACCGTATCTTATACTCCTTTTCGCATGTCCCCTCCCACTAGTACGTGTTTAACCTTTATTTGTTGTTGTGTTGCATATATATTCTCGTTTGTTCAAGTTTAAATACGTGGATGTCCTGTCATAGCCTCGTCACTACCTTGTCGAGGTTAGACTCGACACTTACAGAGTACATTGGGTCGCTTCTACTCATACTACACTCTGCATTTCTTGTGCAGATTTTGGTACTGGTCCCAGCTGTCCATGAGGCGCATCAGCTCGGATTAGTTTATTTGGAGACTCAAGGTAGATCTGCTGGTGTCCGTCGACCTTGAAGTCCCCTTCCTCTTTCCATATTTACTGTTCATTTCATTCAAGACAAATATACTTATTTCAGACTCTATTTGTAGAACCTCTAAAAGCTCATGTACTTGTGACTCCAGGTCCGAGATTTGTACTTAAGATATTTTGGGTATTATGTCACTTCATACTTCATTCTAGTTTCGTTTCAGTTTAAATAAGTTTTAAATTTCTAAAATTGTTGAAATAGCTTATAATTTACTCAACGTTGACTTGCCTAGCGAATGAAATGTTAGGCGCCATCACGATCCAAAAGGTGGGAATTCCGGGTCGTGACGTATAGTGACAGCAATTTGACGTTCTATTGCCCATTGTCAATAAACTCCGAAATATTTTCAACACCTTCATCAATGTAATACTCCTCAGGCATTCACTACAAAAAAAACTCTCAATTTGCGAAGGTTTTATTTACATGTTGCGGCGATCAGAAACCTCCGCAATATAGTTTTATGGCGGTTTCCAAAACCTCCACAATATTGTTTGCCGCAACTAAATTGCAAGTGTTTTGTGATAGACCGCCGTTATCATATAGCGGCATG
Organism: Nicotiana sylvestris; assembly: GCF_000393655.2. Taxonomy (NCBI): domain Eukaryota; kingdom Viridiplantae; phylum Streptophyta; class Magnoliopsida; order Solanales; family Solanaceae; genus Nicotiana; species Nicotiana sylvestris. Next base: position 131,549,829 of record NC_091061.1, read on the forward strand.
TATTTGACGACGATATAACCTTCGCAATTTGGTAGCTTGGCTGTCACTTATTATAAAATAGCGGAGGTCTAAACCCATGCAATTTTTTTATTTAACCCCCACAAATTTTATAACACAATTATTATAAGTGGGCCCGGGCTTAAACGGTCTCGGGCTTCGTGGGCTTTTGGGTGTAACCAGACCGGAACCACGAACTAATGGCCCCGGTCCTAAATGGGCCTAAACGGGCCTAAGTGGGCCTTGACTATTTTTTTTAAAAAAAAATTATCTAAGGCAATTTCTTGTAAATTATATAACTTATATATATTATATATACTATATCTATATCTATAATATACATATATACTATATAAATTATATATATATATATATGTGTGTATATATATATGGGCCTAAGTGGGGCTGGCTTTTTTTAAAAAAAAAATTATCTAAGGCAATTTCTTGTAAATTATATAACTTATATATATATATATATATATATGGGCCTAAGTGGGCCTGGATTTTTTTTTTTGAATTTTTTTATCTAAGGCAATTTCTTGTAAATTATATATATATATATATATATATATATATATATATATATATATATATATATATATATATATACCGAAGTGGGCTTGGCCTATTTTTAAAATTTTTTTTATCTAAGGCAATTTCTTGTAAATTCTATAGCTTATATATATATAACAAACTAAAACATTAAGCATAATAAGTCTAATAATTTTAAATAACACAAATTGTCTCAAATCAACTTAAAATCTTAAATACGAATGTCTGGAGAACGCGCAAGACAACTCTGTATATGCCTCCTTAAATAGCGTTTGCCCTTCAACTTTGGAGGATGAGTGTAGACTCAACCACAGTTCTTGCACTTTATTATGTAAACTTCTTCATTTTATTCTGCCACATTAAAGTGTTCCAAAATAAATGGGCGTAATCTAGAATCACCGGGCATGATTTAACTTGAATTAAGAATTTGAGTTTGAGAAATGAGAGATGAGTGAAGACTTGAATACTTCAATTTGAGTTTGAGAAATGAGAGAGATTGATGATTTTGTGAGAAAAATAAAAGAATGAGGGGGTATTTATAGTTGAAAATATGGACAAAGTGTAATTATAAAAAGTTTGGGATTAAAATAAAGTTGGGGGGTTAAATGGCTATTTTAGAAAGCCCAAACGGCTATTTTTGCAGGCCAATGGCCATTTTTTAAATATTGCAATGGAATTTTTTTTAAAAAAGGTAGCTGTTGGGCCCGTTTAAGCCCGTTTAGGCCCACTACCCATATGGGCTCGCGAGCCTGGGCCGGGCCTAACCTGCTCATTTGCCACCCTTATTATTATAGGTTAAAAGGGGCAGTTATAACCTCCGCTATTCATTGAAATTTTTTTGTTCTGCAACGTTACTCCATAACTATTCCAGTTTCAATTATATTAATATAATGAAAGCATCAACGAATTATATAAATCGCTTACTGGAATCAAGTAACATCAATATAATAATAAACCACAAAATACATTAAAGTAAAATATCATTAGTCTCAAAAATTTATTTTAAACACAACTACTCCAATCATTAAACACAAAACATCAATATTATAATTAGCCTTAAAACTAACATTAAACAGAACATCCAGTCCAACCATTATGGACCTGATACCAACTTGTCACGACCCAAAATCCCAACCCGGTCGTGATGGCGCCTCTCGTGAGGACAAGGCCAGCCAATCAACAAAACAGTACATCTCTTTATAATTACTTAGCAGGAATAAGTCTAAATCATGGGCAATATAATCTTAAATGCGAAATAAACGTGATAGAACAAGGAAAACCCTCCCAACTCAGCCCGAAATCGGGGTGTCACAAGTCATGAGCTACTACAGAGTTTACTAATATTTTACAAAGTCTGGAATTATCATAAATAACAAAGATAAGGGAGAAAATGGGGCTACGGACGTCAACAGCTACCTCGTTACTCCTAGTCACCGCCTGGTTTGGAAAGAATCAGCGCTCAAGAGCGAACTCAGCTCTGCCTGTATCTACACACATGGTGCAGGGAGTAATGTGAGTACTCTGACCCAGTGAGTAATAAAAATAAATAACGACTGAAAACATGAAATCTCATAACGGCACAATATAGCGCTATCCCAAGCAGTAAAATCAGTTATACAGTAAAATAGTGAGTATCAGATAATTCTTCTTTTAAAACAGTAAAGACAAATAATTTCCACAGTAAGGATAAATCAAAAGCTTGCCCCTCGGGCTCAATATGTAAATCTCAGTATAGTATCAGCCCCTCGGGCTCACTCCCAACTCACCAGCACACAACATCAGCCCCTCGGGCTCACTCCCAACTCACCACACACAAGCAACGGCCTCTCGGGCCCACTCCCAACTCACCTGGGTACCCTGCGCTCACTGGGGGTGTGTACAGACTCCGGAGGGGCTCCTACAGCCCAAGCGCAATATCAATAGGCCTGAAAGCCTTCACACATCACACACGAGGCCTGAAAGCCTCCTCATATAACACTCGAGGCCTGAAAGCCTCCTCACATCACTCAACATATCCTCACGTATGGCCCTCGGCCTCAATCAGTCCAGAAAATAATCATAAGCCTCTTGGGCATCAGTAAAACAATAGTGCTCAGCTCAACAGCATTATAAATATCATTAAATCTCGAGTTGAGTATAAATGTAGCTGAGTTCACAAAATAATATAATTCAATTGGACTGAGTTCAAATAATATTTCAATTCGTGAGGAAAATAGTGATGTAAATTCACAAAAGATTTCAGATAATTGGCACGAAGCCCAAATATGGCAATAAGCCCAATCATAGTGAAAAACAATAAATCTTTATCAATTATGCGGTAAAAATATCAACTGGGATGGACCAAGTCACAATCCCCAATAGTAAATGACCCCGCGCTCGTCATACAACGTGTGTCTCATCTCAACATAACAGTATGTTGTGCAATCCGGGGTTTCATACTCTTAGTGCATCATTTAAAATCATTACTCACCTCAAGACAGTCTAACGTCTACTCCGCTATACCCTTGCCTCTCGAATTTACCTCTTCGCGCGTCGAATCTGGTCAAAACCATAACGAATACATTACAATAGGCTAAGGGAATATAACCCAATCGAAAAGACTCGAAAAAGATCGAAATTCACGAAATTCGCAAAACCCGAGCCCCGGTCCCACTTCTCGAAAAATTATGAAAGTCACATCACCGGATTCCTCATCTCGCCACGAGTCGGTACATATAAAATTTACCAAAATCGGAGTTCAAATGACCCCTCAAATCTTCAAATCTTATTTTCAAATCCCTAAGCCTAAATCTTCAATTTACTCCTCAAAAACATGTAATCTAGTCGGATTATTCGATGATAATTCAATATTATGGAGTAGAAATAATCACAAGTGACTTACCTCAAGATTTTCCAAGATTTCTTCCTAAAAATCGCCCAAAATCCGAGCTTGGAAGTCAAAAAAAATGACCAAACTCGGACTGCTGGACATTAAATCTGTCTAGAAATTTTCGGTACTGTTCACGCGGGGGCACTGTTCATGCGCGTGAGGTCACTGTTCACTGTTCACCCGCGCGGTTACTGTTCACGCGCGGTTACTGTTCACTGCTGCAGAAAATACAGCAGCTTTTAAGAAATTTGCAGCACAGTCATTTTTTACTAAAATGGCTCTAACTCCATCATACGAACTCGGAATTAGACGATTCTTGTTCCTATGAGTCACAAATAATAATACGAACATAAATCTTCAATAGAAACTCAATTTGGAGCTTGTTTGCCCAGTTCAATACCCATTTCGCTCGTTAAACAATTAACTCACATTTCACGTCAAAAACCCAATCGCGACTTGATGAAATTAAACCAAAATTTTCAGATCAGTCCTATAATTCATAATTTAAATTTTGGAAGTCTCGAAATCAAATTTGGATCTCTAGAACTAAAAATGAACCTTTAGATCATTACATTTATGCTCAAAACGGCAAGAATCTTCCAAAAATGACCCGTTGGGCATCCGAAACACACCCGAGGCCCCCGGGACCCCGACCAATAATACCAACCAGTCCCAAAATACATTACGGACTTGCTCGAGGCCTCAAATCACATCAAACAACGCTAAAATCATGAATCAACCTCCAATCCAAGTTTTATGAACATTAGAATTTCCAACTTCTATTTCCGATGCCGAAACCTATCAAATCACGTCCGATTGACTTCAAATTTTGCACACAAGTCCAAAATGACATAACAAAGCTACAGAAATTCTCGGAAATCCATTCCGACCGTCAGATCAAAATTTCACCTATCAACCGGAAATCGCCAAAATACTAACTTTGCCAAAATGAGCTAATTTCTTCACCGGACCTCCAAAATTAATTCTGATTGCGCTCCTAGGCCTTAAATCATCCCCCGAAACTAACCGAATCATCGAAATTCAATTCCGAGCCTTCTAACTCACAAGTCAACGTCCGGTTGACTTTTCCAAACTAATTCTTCTTTAAAGAGACTGATTGTCCCATTTCATACCAAACTCGATCCGAATTGACTCAAATTCACCAAGTACACATATTGAAACATGAATAAGCATTTAACAGGGAATACAGGATGAAAATACAGGAAACGACGGTTCGGGTCGTTACACTATGACCATTGAATTGAGTACGGTACTTAACTATCTAATACATTTGCAAGCAACTTCAATGGTTGTCGTTAGGATTACTTCCACTGGATGATCTTCTTATATCCATGGGTGCAATGGATCCGCTAGTCGCATCACTTGGCTACAAAACAATCAAAAGAAAATATAATTAACAAATAGTACCTCAACAATATCCTAACTAATAATACTTGGACTGATTAATCATAGTTTACAAATTAAATAAGAAAGTTATGAACTATTCTTACCGTTGAACGAGTATGAGAAACAAATATCCCTGCAAATTCTTCAGGTATCTTCCCTTCTTTCATTATCATATACACCTTAAAAGCATTCATCATTTGAGTGTTAACATTCATCATTTCTCTATAGTTCTCTTGGCTTTGATTGTGAGCATTCAACATTTGATTGTACTTCTCTTGGCATTGGGAAGAACGCGAACCATTATTATAACTTGAAGCATTCAAATCACTATAACGAGGTCGTGTTTGTCTAAAAGCTCTCCCAGGAACAACTCCTAATCCTAAGCACCTTACCCTTCCAGAATGCTCTTTTCCAAACACCTTACCAACAACATCATTTGGCGAAATTTCAGACTCATCTACGGTGCTTTGGTTCAATTCTAGTTTAATTTTTTCCTAAATACATTACACACCAAAAGTCAATATACTTACTTCAAATATTGATTGACAAGTTAAAATTAGTGTAATTTCACCAACAAATTATCCACATTCTCTCTAATTCATAGTGGCTGACAGTTAATATTTTTTTGACACAATAAAACTTAACTCCTTTAAAATGTATTCATTATGAAAAGAACTGAGAAGGTAACGTGTGTGATATGGAATATGGATAGATATGCCTTGAACTCCAACCTATTTTCGACTGAAAAACATGAACTATATATGATACTAATTAACTTGTAGAACCTTTCTTTTCTTCACATAAACAGTAATGAGGACAATAAAATTCCTAAAGTACATAAAAACAGAAAAAATGGAGATTCTTTGGGGACATTTGTTGAAGGAAAGTTAAAAAAATGACCTATTCGAACAGAAAGTTTTAAAATGTAGACTAATGTGGATATTATTCACATATTCGAAGTTGTTCCTGGGAAATCATAATCCTATTCTTATTCTGTATACTGGTTGCTTTGCTCTGTTTCTGATATAATGCTAATGAAGTGCTTTAATTTGGATCATTCCAATTTCCAAGTCTCACGTCTTCCTTATTGTTTACTACTCTGTTTTGTTCTAGTAGTTGCCTTGGAACTCTATTGTAAGTCTTGATGTTGACAGTTCTCTAAAAGTTGTCTTACACATATCGCTTTGTAACGACCCCGACCGTTTTGAGCTTTTGCACTTCGCTCGCCAGTTCTTGGACATGACTAGTCCCGTGTGATGTATTATGACTTATATAAATTGTCGGTTTTGATTTTCCGGGTAATCAGAATGGATTTGGAAGAACAGTTCTCAGTTTGAAGCTTAAAATTTAAAAGGTTTAACCAAGTTTTGACTTTTTAGTATTCGATCTCGGATTTGGATTTTTATGATTTGATTAGCTCCGTTAAGTGATTTTAGATTTGGGAGCGCGTCCGGAATATATTTTGGAGGTCCGTGATAGATTTAGGCTTGAATTGGTGAAATTGGAATTTTGGCATTTTTCGATTGGTAGCAGAGATTTTGATATAAGGGTCAGAATGAAATTTTGGAAATTGGAGTAGGTCCGTTGTTTATTTGCGATGTGTGTGCAAATTTCAGGTCATTCGGGCGAGGTTTGATAGACTTTTTGATCGAAATTGGAATTCAGAAGTTTTTGGAGTTCTTAGGCTTGAATCCGTGGTTGATTTGATGTTTTGATGTTGTTTTGAGGGTTCCGAAGGTTGGAACAAGTTTGAATGATGATATTGGAAATGTTGGCATGTTTGGTTGAGGTTCCGAGGGGCCTCGGGTGAGTTTCAGGTGATTAACGGACCAATTCTTGGTTTTGAGAATTGCAGATTTTGCTGGATTTCTATTCCGGAGATTTTGTTCATTGCATTCGCGGAGGGTTCATCGCGTTCGTGAAGGGTGTTTTCTGTGATGATGATTTTGTTTTATGTGTTCGCGAAGGAGAGGACGCGAACGCGAAGGTTAAGGCAACATGTGCATCGCGGACGCGTGATTGGGGTCGCGTTCGTCAAGAGAAGTGAGTCCGTTGGGGACCCCAGGTCCTTGTTCTATGCGTTCGCGAGATTAGAGTCGTGTCCGCAAAAACCTAGGCCGGCGAAGCATCGCGTTCGCGAAGGGTAAAGTGGAGAGGCAGTATAATTTGGTCTATACAAACGCGAGAGGGCGGTCGCATTCGCGAAGAAGGAAATTTTACCTGGGGCAGAATGTTTAAATAGTGTCTTCGCGATTTTTAGCCTATTTTCCACCATGGTTGAGCGATTTTGGAGCTTTTTGAGAAGGATAGAAGAGGGAATCGAAGGGAAACACTTGGAGGTAAATTTTTTGAACTCAATACTCGGTTCTATGTTGATTCTTACTTGTTTAAACATTAAATTAGTGGGATTTAAAGCCTAAAATTGGGGAATTAGGGCTTGAAATTAGAGAGTGTAAATTGGGGATTTGAGGGGCCATTTGAGGTCCGACTTTGATGTTCTTGGAATATATGGACTCGTGGGAGGATAAGGATTTTATTGATGTAATTTTTATCGGATTTCGAGACGTGGGACCAGAGATCGGGTTTGGCCAATTTCGGGATTTTTGAGTTAAATTGATAATGAGTTTCATTTCTTTAGCGCATATTGATGGTTGTATGCAGATTTGGGTTAGATTCGGGGCATTTGGAGGCCGAATCGAGAGAAAAAGGCGCCGCGAGCTAGAGTTTGGCTTGAGATAAGTAATGCTTTCAAACTTGGTTCTGAGGGTTCGAAACCCCGAACTGTATGTTCTATGATTACTATTGAGGTGACGCAATGCCAAGTGACGGGCGAGTGGGCGTGCACCGTGAGAAATGCAGCCTGGATCATTCCGTGGCACCGCTTAGTGACTTTTTTATGCTGATGTCTGTGTTGTAATTATGTGATTAAGTTAATGAGCTGCAAATCGTGCTAATCATCGTGTTAAGGCTTCACGCCAACACTATTGAGACCCGAGAAGTCGTTTCTTGCCGTCATGTCATTAGCTTCATTTATATTCTATACTCCGTCATGTTCATGCATATTATATCATGCCTCAGTCTCGATTATTGCTATTTGACATATCATATCATTGTCGGGCTAGTATCATGACATTTTAGCCTATGTGTGTGAGACTGGAGTGTATTGACTGAGTGAGGCCAAGAGCCTGATATTGATTGACAATATGAGATCGGGCTGCACGCGCAACGAGATATTAATCATGCCTTCGCTAGCATTGATATAGCGCTTGGGCTAAGAGAAGCCCCTCTGGAGTCTTTACACCCCCAACGAGCGCAGTTGATGATATTGAGAGATGGATCTTCCCTGGACATGGATCTTGTCTGAAGTATTGGTATGGAGATGGATCTTCTCCATGAGGCTGGATTGGCTTGTTTCCTCGGTACTAGGTGACTTGTAGTCTGTGATGTATATATATTTCGGGATGGATCTTCCCTGGGCCGAATGAGCCATATACAGTACCGAGTGGTTGAACACTCTGATTGGAAGTATTATAGTAACATTGATCATGCTATCTGTGCATCGGTACTTAGAGGTTCCTGAGCTTTATACTCTGTATCGTTCATACTGTGTTTAATTACTGTTGAGAAACTACATGAACTGTAAGCATGTCTACTTTTTCGTATAATTAACTGTTGCAACCTGTTGAGGTTCGGTTCGTCACTACCGTCAGTCCATAGTTTGGACTTGTTACTTACTGAGTTGGTGTACTCACGTTACCCCTTGCACCCCTGTGTGCAAATCCAGGTATCTCGGGGCACGACAGCGGTTTTTGACCACACTAGTTGGAGATTTTCTGTGGAGATTGCGAGGTAGCTACTTGGCGACCGCAGTTCCGCATTCTCCTTTCTTTATCTCCCTTTAGTATATTTATTTGGATATTCCCAGACCGTGTTGGTCATGTTATTTCAAACAGATGTAGTAGTTCTAGCTCATGACTTAGTGACACCCGAGGTTGAGATTATATTTCTTTTCGCTGGATTTTGATTTCTACTTTTATCTCATTGAATTTATGTTAAAATTATGATTTTCTTAAGTTCTTATTTGAAAAATGGAGTATTTGGAAATAAGTGGCTGACTTAGTATCACGATAGGCGTCATCACGACATTGTTAGATTTTGGGTCGTGATACTCTTTTGCCGCCTCATTAACAAATGATCCATCTTCATTCCTATGTGTAGCGAGATAAAGCTGTCCTCGTCCAGGCTTTTGTCCAGTCTCAGCCATCTATAAATGAAAAGGTCAAATTCGCATTAACTTAACTAACTAGGAAAAGTTGATAGTTTAATTAAAGTATCCAAAATGAATTATTACCATTTCAGCCCTTCTTTTGGAGTTAGGTTTGGAGCCATCGATATGTGAAACAGTTTGTTTCTTCTGAATTTCAGCATTTCTTTTACAAGTTTTCTTACAAGAAGATACCAAAAAAAAATTACAGAATAATCAAATCAGTGTGCAGAATTGATAATTCCCAATATAATAGTTGATAATTCCCACGTCCATCATCTGAAAACCCAAATAAAGTAACAGAATAAGTAGGATATGGTGTTTTAACTTAGACAATATGGTGTTTCAAAAGAATTCCATATAACAGGTGCAGTTGAAGAATTAGCGACAGTAATAAGGTCACTAGATCAAAATCCAACAGAGGAAGAGCTGCAGGATGTGATCACTGAAGTTGATTCAGATGGGAAGGGAACCATTGAATTCACTGAATTCTTGAACCTTATGGCCTAGAAAATGAAGGTAAATTAAACCAAAAAATTATAAGGTGTTTTTAAATCTTGATTTTCCTCCTGATAAATATATGTCGAGCTAATAGCTCTTTGCAACTTATTTCTGACACTTGGAACAAATTATCTCTATTATCCATATGCATGAGAAAAAAGTATGCCAACGATCTTTCTTAAGCAAGGCTCTAATTAGGGGTTATATTCTTGTTATTTCTTAAACAGGACACTGATGCTGAGGAAGAACTTAAAGAGGCTTTCAAGGTGTTCGACAAAGATCAAAATGGTTATATGTTAAACCACAAAGGATCTGTCAAAGATTTTCTTAAATGGTTGTGATTGATATTGATATTTATTAGCTCAAGCAAAAATAGGCAAGTTTGAAGAAGTGATCTCGAATTTCGAATCTGAAAATTAAGTTTAAGTCAAGTCGACGTTGTTGGAAAAGTTTGAAAATATTAGCAGGGATGAAGATTGGTTAAAATAAAGCCATATAATTACACATATAATTGAAGGATTGAAATAAATATTTTGTGTTTTTTCTTTAAAGCGGTAATCAACATAAGAAATCTATTAATCTGGTAGAATCCCCAATAGAACACTATCCATTATCTTAGCTCTGCTCTTAAGTGGATCATAGACCTTATCAAACAACTTTAGCCTTTTTTGCGCCCCACTTCTTACACGTAGAATTGTAAACATATCGTCTTGCATTTGACTCAGTTGTCCTAAAACAAAATTGAGGCTTCAAGAATAAACCTATATTTAGGTAATTATTACATATAAATATACAATTTAATAACATAAAAGAGAGATATTGTATGCCTCAGTAATACCTTTATAAATCGATCATAACAACGGTTGAAGATTGTCACGGGTGAATCCGGCCATTTTTCAAATTGAATTAGAAAAATGGAGCAGTCGGTTTCTAAAATTTCGCAAAAACCTGCAAGAACGCCTTGTCTTTCACCAATGGGAGAATCCATGTCGTCAAAATCAACCACAATGCATTCTCCATTAGATAAATTTAATACGTCTCTTTTCTTCACTTTAAGTATCTTGCTAGCTCCTTGCGAATCTTAAAAGATAAAAATAGTGTGAGATAGTACAGATACATAAGAATTGAACAAGCAAAGGATAACAGAGTACTTGACACTAAATTTTTATTTTGCATAATTGAGGCAATTATGATGCAATACTATATATAATCAAGACAAAGCTTTTTGATGGTATTCTTGGCCTTGTAAAAAGAATTAGGTATCCTTGCAAATCCAAATGCATCCTTTAGTAAATCTAGCATCATCGTCATTCCCTTGTCACTTAGCCCAGACAAACACTTTATATGATACAACTGTAACAAAATTCTAGCTTCGAGTACTTGGACCCTTCATATAATTCTTCACTTCCATCTCTAAGCAACTCAAAAAATTCTTTGTTATTTGAAGAAGGCAGATCATTTAATATTTCTTCTTCTCCAACTACTTGTGACGGACCTGCATCAATGGCCTCATGCCTTAAACCCGGGATGCTTCATTTATCAACAATTCCATAGGATTTTCAGGAGGCAGTGCATCTGGGATAACTTTTGTGCTTCTAGAGTTCTCCAACACTTCTGTTTCCCTATGAAGAATCCAAGTAACATAATTTTGAGGGAATGACTTGCTAATCAAATGATCGTACACTATCTCTCTAGTCTGCCACTTCCCAAAACCATATTTCGGACATAGACATTTTATTCTTTCTCCTATAGAAGCATTCTAAAATGTAAAATTTAGAAATTGATTCAAACCAAGTAAATACTTTGTTGTATTTCTAGGCATTCTAATCCAAGATTTATCCATTGGAAGGTATTGATATATAACCTTTCAGAAGTGATCAACCGATAATGATTTCTCTGAGCAAGAGTGTTTACTGTAACCTACAATATTTCCATGAGAAAGGATGATTTAGTAACATATCAACGCAATAACATTATAATTGAAATGCTGATTCTATTGGCCTATGGTTCTTTTTATGAACCCCTGACTACTATTTGGTTTTATTACTCTTTGTTACGGGCTATAGGCTCCATTTCTTTGATACTCTGGAGAACTAATTAATATATTACCACAATCAAATTTCACTCATCAACCACAAGGTTAATAATCCAAAACAATCAAATATTGCTAATAAAATTTATAGCAGCAACAATAGATTTCAAACAATTATGGCCTCCAATGACCAACAATCCAGAAAAATAAAAGCAGATACCATGTAACTGAAGGTAATGCAACAAAATCCAAAGTTTGAGCAGTAAACCATCACAAAAACTAAGGTTGTAACGACTCGGCCGGTCGTTTTAAGAATTAACGCCCTGATCTCCTATTAACTGTATTTTCATATTTGTTTCTGCTATTGTGAGTTGCCGGGAAGGTTTATTTAGAGTTTCAGAGAGTTTTGGGACACTTAGTCCCTGAATGAGAGTTTAAGTCTTAGAATTTGGACCGTAGTCGGAGAAGTATGAAGATGGCATCGGAATGGAATTCCGTTAGCTCCGTTGGGTGATTTCGGACTTAGGGGCGCGTTCGGATTGTGTTTTGGAGGTCCGTAGCTTATTTAGGCTTGAAATGCCTAAAGTTTAATTTTTGAAGTTTCCGGTTCGATAGTGAGATTTTGATCTAAGGGTCGGAATGGAATTCCGGAAGTTGGAGTAGCTCCGTAGTGTTGAATGTGACGTGTGTGCAAAATTTCAGGTCATTCAGACGAGGTTTGGTAGACTTTTTGATCGAAAGCATAATTTGAGAGTTTTTGGAGTTCTTAGGCTTGAATCCATGGTTAATTTGATGTTTCGACGTTGTTTTAGGTGTTCTGAGGATTGGTATAAGTTTGGATAGTGGTGTATGACTTGTTCGTGCTTTTGATTAAGGTCCCGGGGGCCTCGGGATGATTTCGGATGGTTAACGGGAAGTTTGGAGTTGGGAATTTGCAGCTGAAGCTGCTGAGTTTGCTGTCATAACCGCACCCGTGGCTTGGGGACCGCAGGTGCGAGCCCACAGAAGTGAAAGTGAAGCCGTAGATACGGCCAAGAGGAAGAAAGGCTGGAGCCGCAGATGCGGACATTTGGCACATCTGCGAAGGCGCAGGTACGAGAAGGTCATCGCAGGTGCGGTGGTTGGCAAATAAGTGAAGAACCGCAGATGCGCACCTGGGACCGCAGGTGCGGTAGTTGGACCGCATATGCGGTTTTGCTGGGTCAGAACATATATATTTCGCCCTTCGCAAATTTGGGATATTTTTCATAACATTTCAAATGGGAAGAAGCTTTTGGGAGCAATTTCAAGGGAGATTTTTAGAGGGATTCATTGAGGTAATGTCCTTGGTTCCTAAGCTCGTTATTATGGTGATTTTTATCGTTGTTAGCATGAAATTAAAGGGACAAATCAGTAGTAAATTGGGAGTTAGGGCTTGGTTAATTGGAGAGCTTTGAGTGGTGATTTGAGGGACCATTTGAGGTCCGATTTTGGTACTTTTGGTATGACTGAACTCCTGAGAGTGTGACGATTCTGAATTTTAAATTTTACCAGATTTCGAGACGTGGGCTCGAGGGGCATTTTGGTCATTTTTTCTAATTTCGCGTATTAGCTTAGAATTAATTAGTGGAACCAATTACTTGAAGTTATATTTACATTATGCAATTGATTTGAATAGATTTGGGCCATTTGGAGTCGAGTACTCGTGGCAAGAGCGTGGTTTCGAGTTGATTGAGCTGGTTCGAGGTAAGTGGCTTGCCTAACCTTGTGTGAGGAACTCCCCATCGGATTTGGTATGGTTGATATTTGAAATGCCGTGTACGTGAGGTGACGGGTGCGTACTTTTGCTAATTGTTGAAAATCCTGTTTTCATTAATTAACTATAATTGTGTTTTTTTTCCTGTTTATACTACTTGCAATTTAAGCCAACTGTTAGCTTAGGGAAGCATGTCTAATTGATTTAATTGTTTTATTTGACCAAATTGCCATATTTGAATTCTGTGCAGCATGCTAGGTTGGAAATACCTGTTTTACCTTGGTATGAAATTTGAATTGAATTGAGTATTTTTCGTGTTGCTGCCGTGTGTTTTCTTTGGGACTACGGGACGTTATCCCGGGAGATCCCCATGCATGTATACTTTGGGACTATGGATTTGTATTCCGGGAGATCCCCCTGTACTTTTATATTGGAACTACGGGACTGCACCCGGTAGATTCTCCCAGTACTGAGTATTTACATTTGGGACAACAGATCGGTATTCCGGGAGATCCTCGTGCACTATGAGTTGGACTACGGGACGTCATCCGGGAGATCCACTGGATATTTATATTTGAGACTACATGATGGTATCCTGGGAGATCCCCGGTTGTTACCTCTGTGTTGAGTTGTATTCCTTCTCTGATTATTTTATCTCTGTTGTAGTTGTTGTTCTTACTATCATGTATTCCTTCTTACTGTTTGCACTTAATTATAATGTCTTATTCTATACTATTATACCTTGATTTTCATATAAACTCATTAGAGCCCTGACTTTCCTCGTCACTACGCGATCGAGGTTAGGCTTTGCACTTACTGAGTACCTATGTGGTGTACTCATGCCCTTTCTGCGCATGTTTTTCATGTGCAGATCCAGGTACTTCGACCCAGCCCTACTGCCCTTGAGGCGAGGTGATTCTCCAGAGACTTCGAGGTATATCTGCCGTGCCGCAGACCGAGGAGTCCCTTTTCCATTCTCTATTAAAGTATTAGCCCTTTTGTATTTACTTTTGTTTAGACATTCTAGAGTTAGACACTTGTAATCATTCAAAAGTTTGTGATTTCATGAGATTTCGAATTTTGGAAAATGTAGTTTTAGTTTGAGATCTTGCATTAGTATATGCCGAATGACATCTTAAACACTTCTATATTTGCTTATCTTTAGTTTTATTAGTTTTTCCGTATTTTGTTCTTTTTTCGCAATTGTTAGGCTTACCAAGTCGTAGAGACTAGGTGTCGTCACGACAGTTCACGGAGGGCGAACTTGGGTCGTGAGAAAGGTTCAATTAAGTCCCAAATCAAACATCATCAGCTCAAAACGCCACAAACACTTAGCAAAATTAATTTCCTTATATCCATGATAATCCTCTATATCCATGATAATAAAACTACAAAATTTCTAAATTTCATATTTCATATGAACATACTATAATTTAATTTCCATCACATGAAGTTTTTCTCAAACTAATGACAGGTCTGGGATTCCAACATAATTGAAACTACAAAAAAACTATACGACGATTCTAACGTAGATGAACTAGTTGATGCACTTCAGAATAACATCTCGGTATAACATTTGCTCCTAACCGATGCCTGCTCCAATATTATTAAACAGAAAAACAAAAAATGTACCTTGAGTCTGATTGGAAAGCAGTCGGCGACAATTGCATCTTCTCTGAAGGTCCCCAGGAGTTCTAAAATACACATACAAAAGGTAATATTTCAATTAAGACCCAAATCACAAAAATAACCTACAAAATACACAAAAAATCTAAATTTTAGAACCTATAATACCTAACGCAAAAGGAGAAAGAGGACTTACATCTCGATTTCAACAAAGAGTGTTTTATCCTTCTTCAAAATACACCGATTCTACCAAATTTCTTCAAAATACACAGATTCTACAAATTAACAGAGAATAAATTTAAAACCCACATGCATGAAGAAAGAAAGACAAAAAAAGCAAAATCAAAGAATGAAAGAGCAAAATCAAAGCAAAAATGAAGAGGAATTTGTATGAAAGCGTAAAATCAAATAAACTTACATCCAATTGATTGATAGATCTGAAGTTTTCTTTCATATCTCTTTCATTTTGCAACAGAGGAGGCGCTGAAGAAAGAGGAGGCGCTGAAGAAAAGCAGAGAGCTATTGTATTTGGAATTTTGCTTTGCTGAAGAAAAACAAAGAGCTACACGGGCTTGAATCGGAGAAAATGAAGAAGAAATGGGCTTGAAATCGGAGGAAATGAAGAGATTAAGCGAAGAGGAGAAATGAGTTTTGATTAAGTGAGAGTAAGAATGGGTTTCTGAAAATGAAAAATAAGCGAAAATGAGAATGGTGTTTGGGAAAAAAGAGAGGGAAAGGATAAAAAACGAGGGAAATATTGGGCTTATAAGTGGGGCGATATTTTTCAAGGGTTGCGGAGGTTACCGACTGCCGTAAATTTAATATATTTGTGGGGTAATAAACCCCCACAATTTGATATAGATTGCGGAGGTTATAGTACCCGCAATAAAACCTCCGCAAATTTAACGTTTTTTGTGGTGATTAAAAAATACAGAGCTCCCAATGTAGACCAATTGTCATGCAAAGAAATGAAAGGATCTCATCTTTTGTTGCCATATTTGATATTCAAAAAGTCGTCTAGCTTGCGACATTTTCTTCCAGCATGTGTTCCTTGTTTAAATGGAACCAATTGCTGGATGAAGCTTTTTTTAATACTTGTTAGACATGAATGCACCTCCTTGTGTCAACTGGCTGTAAAAGCAAAATGTTTTAAGCTTCAGTAAAATTAGAACCAAATTGCATGGCACCAACACTGTTGTTGTTGTGATTGCTGGATCAAAAAAGTATATACAAAATTGAGCTTTAACATTGCACTTCACCTTGTGTCAACGTTTAACGGAAGTTCATCAGATTGAGAAGCATTCCATGTATTTTTAAATGAAATTTCTGCCTGGATTTCACTGTCCGTTATGACCTCAAAACTTGTTCCCAAGAACCTGCGTGTGACACCAAAGTAATAGACTTAATTTTGGATGGTCCAACATCATCTACCTAAATTTTTTTACAAAGAGAAGGTAAATTTACTTTTTTCGAACTCTTCGAGATGCTGTATCATCCCAGAAAACATCCCTCATAAATTGTATATTGTTAGTTATTTCCTTTTGTTGAAAGAAAATTAAAAATGTTAATTATACGCTCTATCATTTTCAACATTTTGGATGTGATTACTCATTATCACCTGAAAAGACGGAGCATAAGCACGCGACAAGATGTGAAAATTCATTTATCCGAGTACAAAATCACAAACACAAACGTACTGCACCATTTGGGGTGAAGTGAATAAAATTGGACCTTATAATGGCTAGTTAAAGAAACATACAATAATCGTTGCATTGGTATTGTGTCATACAATATTACTATAAGAACTATTGTGCAAGGAACCTTACTGAATTTAATCATATAAGACTTACTTAAGTTCTAATTCTGATACCGATATGAACGAGCTCTAAAAGATTTAAACATCCAATATTTGAATATTATGTAAAATAGATTTATTTGTTCAGTTTGAATGTCCAATCAGACGGCTGCCATTGTTTTCATTCTCTGGCTGTTTTCAAAACAAAGAAATAAGCAATTAGAAAGTCAGTATGCAAGTTTTCATAGTGATAACTCCAAGTGTTCCTATCGAGAATTTTATTAATATGTACATTTTTCTTTAAACCAAACAACTCCAAGTGTTCCTATGGAGAATTTTGTTAAAAATATTGTAGTAATAAAAAGAAAAAGGAGAAGAGTGGATCAAAGAAAAACAAGAACTATTGTCAGTTGCTCACCAAGGAGCTCCTAGTTTTCTTTCCAACGCAGAATTTCAGATAATTCTAGATCATAATTTGCAATGCTATTTGAACCAAGTATCTTGGAAAAGGTAAAGTGAAAAATCACCCTTGTATTGTAGCCAAGAGAAAATACAGCAGCAACCTCCAAGTGTGCCTTTAGTGTAAAATAGCAAACACTTCACAACCCCACCACCATTTATAGAGGACAAAGCAGCATTAATATTTGTTATGTCGAGGTAGAGCAAACCCGAAAATAAAACAAATAAAGAACATCAAATTTTAACGTGAAAAATCCTTTAAATCGAAGGTAAAAACTACGGAATCACAAAGATCCAAAAAGCTTCACTATAATAATAAGAAGGTTACAAAAGTTCTCCAAATTGGCTACATAACAAGTGCCAAACACGGAGCAATAATAGCAACAACTAATCAATTGAAGAAAGAGGAGAATCCACAAAAATGAAGCTGCTGTTCGAGGATTGAAATTAGATGCTACGAGCCTCCGAATCCGATCTTCACCATTCAAATCAAAGATCAAGATGTTACAAACATTCAGTCAAAATATCAGCCCGATCCAACGGTTAACGAATCCAAAAACTTAATTTGAAGTTGGTTGGTCGGAATAAAAATCTGCAGCAGCACAAATATTTTTCTTCTCTCTTCTCTCTTGATGAAAGCTCTCTCAAAAACTACTCTTATGTGCTTAAGTCTTTCAAAGACTTCTACCAATGAGCATAGAATAATTCTCCATGATTGTCCTATTTATAGATCATGAGTGATACTTTCTCTTAAAGCCAAAACCCACTCAAAATAGGAATAAACACCGAATCCAATTCTGAATAGGAATGGAAACCAAAAGAGAATAGGATTAGGTCATTGGGCCTTTTGTGGACAACATGGGAATGTGCCCAACAACTCCCCCTCTAGGCAAGAGGCCAAATATGTCTTCAAGTAGAGGAAGCCTGCCACTTTTCTACAAAACGCATACTTATCTGCAACCACCGCCTTTATCAACATATCCGAAGAATTTTCATCAGTGTGTATCTTCTCAACCTCAAATAATTTCTCTTCCACAGCCATTCGTATCCAATGATATTTTCTAGTTATATGTTTGGTCTTAGAATGAAAAGTGGAGTGCTTGGTGAGACAGATAGCACTTTGATTATCATAAAATAAGATATACTTTGGTTGCTCAAAGCGAAGATCATTAATAAACTCCTTCATCCATAATAGTTCTTTGGCACCTTCTGCGACAGCAATATATTCGGCTTCTGTGGTGGATAGAGCTATGCATTTCTGTAGTCTAGATTGCCAAGAAACAGCCCCCCTGCAAAAGTGATCAAATAACCGGAAAGTAGACATTGAATTATATGGATTGCCTCCTAAATCAGAGTTTGTGTAACAAACAAGTTCAGGCTTGCCATTGCTAAAGCACAGCTTCAAATCTGCAATATCTTTCAAATACCTTAATATCCATTTTACTGCATCACAATGTTCTTTTTCAGGATTAGAAAGGAATCTACTAACAGTACCAACGCCATGTGCAATATCTGGTCTAGTGCAAACCATAGCATACATCAAGCTACCAACGGCAAAAGAGTAAGGAATACGAGACATCTCCTTTTTCTCTTCATCAGTTGATGGACTCTGACTAATACTTAATTTGAAGTGTTTAGCAAGAGGAGTACTAACCACTTTTGCATCTGTCATATTCAACCTCTTGAGTACCTTCTCAATATATTGCTTTTGGGACAAAAATAATTCCTTTCTATCTCTGTATCGGCGGATTTGAATGCCCACAATTTACTTTGTTGGTCCCAAGTCCTTCATCACAAACAGTTTGCTCAACTGCTTTTTAAGGACTGCAATTCTAGGTTGATTCTTTCCAACAATAAGCATGTCATTCACATAAAACAATAAAATAATAAAATCATCATCAGAGAACTTTTAGAAGAATACACAGTGGTCTGAAGAAATTTTCTTGTACCCTTGTTCTTCTATGACAGATTCAAACTTCAAAATATCATTGCCTTGGAGCTTATTTCAATCCATACAGGCTTTTTTCAATTTGCAGACATAATTTTCTTTTCTCTTAGTTACAAAACCCTCAAGTTGCTCCATATAAATCTCCTCATCTAAATTACCATGAAGAAAAGCAATCTTGACATCCATCTGCTCAACCTCTAAATCTAGACTTGCGGCTAAGCCTAGAACCATACAAATAGAAGACATCTTCACAACAGGGTTCATGAAAGTCAACTCCTTTCTTCTGGCCAAAACCTTTAACAACTAACCTCGCCTTGTTTCTAGGCGTAGAGGTATGGTTATCGTGCTTTATTCTAACTATCCATTTGTTAGATAAAGCTCTCTTACCTTTCAGCAATTTCACTAACTCATATGTGCCATTCTTAT
This sequence comes from Nicotiana sylvestris, assembly GCF_000393655.2. Taxonomy (NCBI): domain Eukaryota; kingdom Viridiplantae; phylum Streptophyta; class Magnoliopsida; order Solanales; family Solanaceae; genus Nicotiana; species Nicotiana sylvestris. The sequence goes on from NC_091061.1 coordinate 131,569,440, forward strand.
GGAGAGACTTCATCTCATCTTCCATGGCTTCTATCCACTGATCTTTGTGAGTATCTTGCATGGCTTCATCATAGCTCTTAGGTTCTCCCATGTCAGTCAAAAGTACATACTCATCAGGAGGATAGCGTATGAATTTTTGCTTCTCCCTTGTAGATTTTCTAAGAGAGGTTTCAGGAGCATTCGAAGTAGTTACCTATGCAGGAATTGGTTGCTGATCAACCACAACTTCATCAACTGGAGCATCCATAACATCTACACCATGATGATCATTTTGATCTTGATCACTATCTCCATCATTGTCTTGGGTTGCTTCATGTGCAATAGGTGCCTTAGCAATTGAAACTGGATCAATATCAACTAAGCTCCCATTACTCTGAGAATCTATCTTCTCAACTTTGTTAATATCTTCAATAGTTTGGTCTTCAAAGAATATTGCATCACGACTTCTAATAAGTTTATTGTCAACTAGATCATAAAAACGATACCCAAACTCATCTTGACCATAACCGATAAAGATGTGTTACATCTCGCGCTTTCGTACGTTAAAATTTCATTTTCAGTTAACCGATATAGACTCGGGGATGAGTTCATCTTGACATTAACGTACTTACGCTATTTATAACAAGCGATAAATAAGTATTATGAAGAATAAAGGGGTACACGGATTAAAGAAAATAAGTTTCATTGAAAGTGAACAATTTAAAATAAAATACGGGTCGAACGATAATACCCGATAATTATAAACTAGTACCATGAAAGGTACCATATGACCATGATAGTATAATATATAAAGTATATATGAAGTATTTTAAAAATAAATAGAATTTTAAGTAATTTATGGTAATTTTTAAATTATGCAGGTAATTAATTAATTACCGGGTAACAGGACATTACCCAGTTAACTAATAAGTGGATAAAAAATTAATTAATAAATTCTCCCTCCCTACCCCACGTGGCAAGAAGCCATACAATTAGAAATGACTAAGTAAGTCATTTCTGCTAGATGGCTTGCATAATTTTAACCAAGGCATGACTAAGTCTTAGCAAGTAAGACTTATCTAGGAAAACAATTCATTAGAGAAAAGAAAGGGGCACATTTCTATATTTCGGTTTTCAAACCAAGAAATCTAGAAACGTTCAAAAACCAAGGGAGCTAGAAACATTCAAAAACCAAGGAAGCTAGAAACGTTGAAATGAAGTAGTATTTTCACCCAACATTCAAAAATTCATAGCAAAAGATTGGTTCCAATTTTAGAAGCAGAAACGTCCATTTCAAATAATTCAAATCAAGAATTTCGTTCCAATTACATCTTATTCTGTCAAAAAAATTCGTCCAAATTTCGTTTGAAGATTTCAAGCAGAAATTTCGTCCATATTTTGCAGAAGCAGATTCGTTCAAATAATTCTAGGAACAGGTATGTTAAGGCTAAGCCCTTATTTCATTTTGCAAGATCTTGTCATTACACGAGTTTGTTAATGAGCCATAAAGAAAAATTCGTAGCCCGGAATTTGCATATATTTTGCTAATCTCGCAAATTACATATATTTTCCCAGTTTTGTAAGTTACCATATTCTTCTTATTGGGACTACATATTCAGTTGAGTATTTCCTTCTCCCAGTCAAAAGATTAGAGAGTTTACATATATACAGTATTAAAAATATTTTTATTACCATCGAGCTATAATCGATAGGAGGCCCCTATTGGGCAGCCTCTGATCAGATGGTAAGTTATATACCGATCCTACTGTGGCCGAATGCTTATGAGCGAGCCTAGTTGGCCGAGATATAGAGCCTAGTATGGTCGAGCGGCTATGAGCGAGCCTACTACGGCAGAGCAGTTATATATATACCGAGCCTACTATGGCCGAGTGCTTATGAGCGAGCCCAGTTGGTCGAGATACAGAGCCTAGTATGGCTGAGTGCCTATTAGCGAGCCTACTACGGCATAACAGTTATATATACCGAGCCTTATAGGGCTGAACAACTATTTTACTTACTATATTGAAAGAGTTGAGTCAATAGCAGCAGGTAAGCATATCTTCAGATTATCTTTGACTTCCAGCTACTTGTAGTTATTATATTGTCAGTTCAGTTTTAGCTTTCAGTATATTGCCTTACATACTTAGTACATTGTTTCGTACTGACATCCCTTTTCTGGGGGCGCTGCATTTCATGCGTGCTGGTCAGATAGACAGACGGGTAAGCCTCTTCAATACGTGTTGCCCAAGTTCAACTTGATCGGTAAGCTTCATGCCTTTCGGAGTTTACGGGTCTAAAATCTTATGTACATCTTGTATATATATGTATATATGTTATGAGTAGGTGATCTATTCCGATCATAGTATATCCATCAGTAGAGGCTTGTAGACGTATCATGTCAGTTAGTGCAATATATTGGGCTTGCAGGCATTGTATGTATATTTGGTTGGTTGTCTGCTGTAATAGTTATGACAGCCTTATCGGCCCAGTTATATATTCAAATTTAGTCAGCATTCGCAGTTCTTGCAATGTGGCCCATGGCCAAAGTATGACATCATATGTTCAGAGCCCCTTAGTTGCAAGTTGGTACGCAAGGATAGGTGAGGCACTGGGTGCCAGTCTCGCCCCCTAGGTTCGGGGCTTGATAATGTGGTATCAGAGCAGTTCAATCCTAGGGAGTCTACAAGTCGTGTCTAGTAGAGTCTTGTTTATGGGTGTGTCGTGCACCACACTTATAAGAAGGAGGCTACAGGGCATTTAGGATTGTCAGTCTTTCTTCTTACTCTAGATTGTGTGGTAGAGCTCATTTATAAGAATTCCAATTCCGAATTTTTTTTAATTATTCATAATAAGACGATACCTATATCCGGAAAGAAGGATTGGAAAAAGAGATAGTTTTGGAAGAGCTGAGTGAGAGGAATTGGATTTTGTATGATGCTTACGATAAGTAAATGTGAGGTCTTTAGCATATCATGGGTGTACTGAAAAGTGTAAGCTTCCTGATAAGAAGCTTTAGGGCAAGAATGTCTATCCATCTTTATGGTGAAAGACAATGAGATATTAAGAATATAAATACAAGTTTCAACAAGCAAAGGAAGCAAGATGAAGAAGGGTACAGGGCGCCCAATTAATGAAGGTTAACTACGTTTATAATTGAGGCAGAGGAACATAAGCTTTTTGAGTTATATTCAATAGTAACAGAGGTATATACATTGGTCGCACTCATTCCAGATATGCCCTATGGGGGTTAACAAAAGTAGTATAAGAAGATATGATGGATGAGTTGATTGCGTCAGTTAACATTTCCAAAGGATATTGCAAATGTGCTAATAGATCTCTTTATGAGACACCTAGATGGTGCACTCTAAAATAGTGCAACCAGATATGAGTACTATAAAGACATGCACTTAAGCCTTGAAGGGATAAATATTACTTTAGTGTGGCTCGCGCCCCTAGTAAAGCGAGAACGTTAAGCAACTTGAAGAGCCACTGGATGGAGCAAAGGAAAGCAAAAAGTGAAAGAATGTCGTATTGAAATTTTCAAAAGAAAAGGGATATACAGAAATATTAGCAGAGTAATGAGAAAAGAGATAAGGAAGCATTATGAATAAGGTGTGAGACATGGATGAAAACGGTAGAGTGTTACAGAACCTATAGTCGAATGAAGAAAGAGACGAAAGGTGATGGGCCTTAAGACAACAAAAGAGTATAGGCCATAAGGTTATATCCTCATTTCGAGAAATAAGCTTGTGACTCCAACTCGACTACCAGAAGGGAGAGTTGTAGACACCGGATTTTTGACCCTCCCCGAGAATTTTCACATTTTTAGCGTGAATATGTGAAATTGGGTCTAGTATAGCTATTTTAACTATTTTTACTTTATTTCGTTGCAAAAAGAAAAATTTCAAAAAATATATATATAAATTTTAGTTTATGTATCTCTCATAAACTTGAAAAATACAAAAATTGCACTTTATTTTTGTACTTTATATAATTTCGAAAATTACAAAAAAAATATAGTTCTATTAAGGTTTTATAGTCATTTTAACTTTGAAAAATACAAAAATATTACCTCATATTTTATCTTAATGTTTAAAAAAACGAAAATTACAAAAAAATAGTTTTATTAATATTTTGTAGCTATTTTAAATCTTGAAAAATATTTAAAAAGATATAGTTTTGTTTAAATACTAGTCTTATTTTTGGTAGTTATTTTGCTTACATAGGACTAGTTAAGCAACATGTTCCTATTTCTCGGGTCCGGGCAAAAGAATAATATTCGGGTTCAAACTACCCGGTTTTAGGCCTAATTTTCGGACCTAGCCCATAATAAACCGAGTCCACGGCACATGGGGAACCCCACCACGCGTGGGGGACATAAACCTTGAACCCCACCACGCGTGGGGCTCATTTTGTCTTGGCCAAAGCCACAAATACACGGACAAGAGATTGAAAGAGGGGTTGGAAATTTTTTTGGGGAAATCACTGTTGATCTTCTTCCTCTTTTGGAAAGAACAAACCTAAAAACCCTACTGTAAAAAGCTACCAGCCCAACTCCATCACCATCGTCGACAACCACCCGTCCCCTCCAAAACTCCAACGCCATAACCGTCGTCACCCGAACACCACGTCCAAACGACCACCGGCTCCAACGACACCATCTCCCTCGTCGTCTCGAAAACCAGTCCATCAAACCTCCATCCATAACCCAGCCCGACGAGTAGCAGCAACGTTGTCACTGTCCAAACGCCACCTCCATCAACAAACCTTCAGCTCCCATCACCACCATCACCCTCGTTCCCACCGTGAAACCACCATAAACAAACCCTACTCACTCCGTCAACAACCTCACGTCCGAAACCGCCCAAAACCACTGCCTAAAACCAGCACCACGACCAACACCCCCCCTCTTGTTGTCAAACAACCAGCTGCCTCACGACCATCGACTGTCCAAAACCAACGCCATAACCATCGTCACCACAACCGGCTCCCTCCGTCAACCCTACTGTCAATCACTATCCCAAAACCACTAACAAAACCACCCTCGACACAGTCCAAACACCACCCTCCCTCACGTCGGACCCCAGCTCCTCGACCTCACGTCCAGTGACCATCCGAACTACTAGCCCACGACGACTTCTTCTCCTTCGTCGTAACAAAGAAAAATAGTCTGGCGACCCTCCAGTAAATCCGACCATCGCTGCTTTCCGTTCAGCCCCCTCATGTCCAAATGACCACCTGGAAAAACCAGTCCCAGCCGTGACTCATTTTTGGTCATTTTGTGTTCGAGTTTCCGGCGCGAGTTATTCAGTCCGAGCTCTGACGACCTTCTCTATGGTTTCCCGTTCGAGGTTATCCGTCAAGGTCAGTGTTGAGGGTTGGTCCATGGCTCTATCCGTCTCTGTCTGTCCAGGTTAGTAAACTTCAAGCATTAGACGAGGAAATGTTACGGAATGTTCAAAAAATGCAATATAGAAATTGGTATGGTAATTTTCTGCCCATGTTTCGCCGTATGCATTTTGTTCATTTTTGCGTTGTGTTATTCTTGTTTCTTTGATGTCATTTAATCAAGTTGGGCTAGTTGTTCTATGACACAAGTTTGACGTTAATTTGTTCGTGGTCATTGTCTCAGTTTATTTGGACAAAATTAGTATTAGTACCTGTTGTTACTACGCCCGAAACACTCATTCGCTTAACTTCTTTTATTAAATCTTAACAAGTTATGAGATTGTAGTTGTAAAGAAGCCGTAAGGTTTAGTATTGTTAAAGGCGTAAAAATGGCATCCTTTTAAAATATAAAAATAAAAATAAATAATAATAAAAAAAAACGGGACAAGCTTCGCCAAAAATAAAAATGTACAGATTGCGGAACCCTCACAAAAATATATGCATTAAATACTTAGATTCCGGGACGGGCCGTTTAGCAAATTTCACGGCCCTACCCAAAATAATAATGCGCTAGTTGCTTTAGGCGCGCCTTTAATAATGTTATCTCCCTAAACTCGGGTGCACATTTATGTGACCCAAATCCAAATCTCAACGGGATCGAAATACGCCTCTAATCACGGGCACATTGATTGTGGCGTGGCCCGAGATGCATTTCCATGACGTTGCAAATTCCTTAAAAAAAATAAGAATGAGATGAGCCTCGCCGAATAAAAATACAAATTGCGGGGCCCTCAGTAAATACTTGTTTTAAATTACTTAGAATTCAGGAGGGCCGCTTAGCGAATTTCGTGGCCTTCCCAAAATAATAGCGCGATAGTCTCTTTAGGCGCGTGTTTAATAATTTACTTTCTTAAACATGGGTGTGCATTTCATGCGACCCAAATCCCAATCCCAAAACATCAAATAAAATGTGTTCCGGATTATGGGTGCATTTCATGTGACGCAGTCCAAAGATGTGTTTTAAATGATGTTCACATTCTTTTAAAATAATAATTATAAAAGCGGTAAAAAGTTAAAATTTGCACATAAGTTCATATTTGTATAAAATCAGATAATCAAGCCGAATATGACAGTTGAGCGACCGTGCTAGAACCACAGAACTCGGGAATGCCTAACACCTTCTCCCGGGTTAACAGAATTCCTTATCCGGATTTCTGGTACGCAGACTGTAGTATGGAGTCATTCTTTTCCTCGATTCGGGATCAAAATTGGTGACTTGGGACACCCTAAATCTCCCAAGTGGCGACTCTGAAATAAATAAACCAATCCCGTTTCGATTGTCCTTTAATTGGAAAAATCCCCTTGCGCCCTCGCGGGTGCGTAAAAAGGAGGTGTGACAGCTCTGGCGACTCTGCTGGGGAAGTCAACCCAGAACCACTGGTTCAGGGTTAGAAATTCGAGCTTAGAATAAATTGTTATGTTCAGCTTTATCTGATTTTGTTACATGATCTGTGCTTAATGTGCTAATTGGTTGCCTTTTACCGCTTTGATATTACGTGAACTGTATATAAACTGTGCCGAAACCCATATCCTTTCTGAGTCTTCTAAATCATGAAGAAGGGTGTACTTCGTACGACTTCTTTTCTGTATAGTGTCAAAACCTAATTTAGAACGAGGTTCGGACAAGTTGCTAAGCCGGTGAAGCTTCTGTATTCCCGGTATGCTGCCCCCCCCGGCTCGAGCTGTCCGCTCGGGTAAGCCAGGTCTAGAACAAACACCCAGGTCTGAACCTAGTATAACAAAGCCACATGCCGGATCCCTAGTAGGAACGTTTATTTGCATCATGTGCATTTGACTTAGGGGACTCAACACAGGGGTTGGGTCCGTCTAGGACAAGCAACCTGAAAATAATAGACCAGCTTTTGGCATCCTATGTGCTACATGTTGTATTTAGTCAAGGGCGAATGAGTCATTTGGTCATTTCCAGCATGGTGTTATTTTAATCAAAGCATGGGGAACATTTGTGGAATCCAAGAAGCCTTGGAATTCCCTACGTCCCCCACGCTTCATTTTTTGGAAAAAGCACCTAGGGAACATTTGTGGAATCCAAGAATTCTTGAAATTCCCTATGTCCCCCACGTTGCATTTTTGGGAAAAGCACATGGGGAACATTTGTGGAATCCAAGAAGTCTTGGAATTCCCTATGTCCCCCACGCTTCATTTTTGGGAAAAGCATATGGGGAACATTTGCGGAATCCAAGAAGTCTTGAAATTCCCTATGTCCCCCATGCCACATTTTTGAAAATATAATAAATATAAAAAATAAAATATATATGTATATATATAAAAAAAAACATTGAAAACATTGAAAATTCAAAAAAAAGATTGTGTATGTTTTCATCATCATCCACAAATTAGAAAATAGTGGAAAAGAGGAGAAAATAACAGTGTAGAGATATAACTACTTATTGTTAGAAAAAAAAACAAATGTCCAAGTAGTGTCGAAACTCTGCCGAAATTTTGAGAATATATAAAATAAAAAAAAATAATATATGTCTTATTAGTTTGTTTTGTTAAAGCAAAGGAAAAGTAGAAAAAATAATCATTGTTTTGTCTTATTTTTTTTTTTTAAAAAAAATATATTAATAGAAAAGAAAATAGTTTGTCTTGCCATAAAAATGAAAAAAAGAGTATTGTTTTCAAAATATGTGTTATTTGTTTGTTTATGAGAATGACAAAATTAAAATAATCCAAAAATATTTTCTCCATTATTGACTTCTTTAGGAAGTCTTTCTAATTGTTTTCAAAAAAATAATATATAAAAAAAAACAAATCCGAAAATATTTTGATTCTTTTTTCAAAATTGAAAAGAAAATTCAAAAAAAACACATTTTTGAGAAGTATTTCTTTTATTAAAAGCAAAATTCCGAAAAATATTTTCTTCTTCTTTAGAATGAAGAAAAAAAAAGCAAATGAAAATTCAAAAAATATATCTTAGAAGTGTTTCTTTTAAAAAGAAAATCAATAAAAAAAATGCTTCCTTTCTTCTTTTAAAGTAGTTCTTTTGCCCGAACTACGCGGGTTTGATTCTCACCGGATGTGAGATACATAGGCAACCCTCATCGGGTCCAACCCCACCGTTTTGCTAAAAAGCCAAAAACAAACAAATAATAATCATAAAAAAATATATATGTCAAATTTTAATTTTTGTCATAAAGAAGTCGGGTGACGCTGTTTTATCAAGACATAGCCGAATGTTCCCGAAAGGGACGCCGGAAGGCTGACTTTGCATAAACAGCCACCTTTGGGTCATTTTTTAAGATTTGGTCCAGTTTGACCCACACAGCCTTAAAAATCTTCGTCCCCGAGACGTTGACAGGCCGTGTTTGCAGTATTGGGTTTCCTATTTTCGAAAAACAATAAAAGAGTCATAACTAAGTCAGGAGATGCTGTTTGTCATAAATAGCCGAATGTTCCCGAAAGGGACGCCGGAAGGCTGACTTTGCATAAACAGCTACCTTTTGGGTCATGTCTAGGAGTTTGGTCCAGTTGACCCACACAGCCTTAAAAAGCTTCGTCCCCGAGACGCTGAAGGGCCGTGTTTTGCAACACCAAGTTTTTATTATAATTTGAAAAAAAAGAGTCGACGGTCAGGTGAATACCGTTCAAATTTTGTCATAATAAGCCGAGCCAGCTTCGGCTGCGTCTTAAACCGTTCTTGCCGAAATAGCCTTAGAGTATCTTTCAGTTGTCGAAAGGTTGTTTTCGTAAAAGAATGAACAAGTTGGTAAAGTGTCATAAAATAATCCTCCCCGACCTCAAAATTCATGTGAGAATTGGAAGGGGCCACATTTGCAAAAATAACCATTTGGTTAAAATTAGCAAACGAAGGAAGGAAGTTGGCCATTTGTTTTGAAGTTTATAAATCTTTTGACTAGAATATGTGGGTTGTTTGATTTTCGAGTATGTAGGTCATCTTCAAACCTTTGAAATCCAATTTGTTTTAATATGGAAATTGTGAAAAAATATTTATTATTGTTTATCTTTTATTGGTCCGAACTACGCAAGGTCTGATTCATGCGGGGGCATGATACGTAGGCAATCTCCATAAGATTCGACCACAACAAAAAAATAAAAAAATAAGAAAAAAAAATTTGAAAAAAGAGAAAAAAAGAGAAAAGAAAAAAAATGAAAAATCTAAAGAAAAAGAAAATACAAAATATAATAAAATACAGGGGTTCCCAAAGTACTTCAAAGGGGCAAATAAGCAAGCCGGGATGACGCATGTTGTTTGAAGCAAAGCATGTTAGAAACGGTTAACTGCCTAGGGGCATTGCATCCTCAATGTGTTGTTATCAAATCTGTTAAACTCTAAACGCTAACAAGTTTGTTGTTTTCCGAATCTCAAACAGTTAGTTGTTAAAGAATTCTGGCAACACACCCTTACCAAACTAGATCCAAAGGACCGATAACAACAAGCATGACTACTTCAGAGAATAGTACCGAGGAAGAAAGGCCGATGAGCCAGTTGTTAAAGGAAGCGATGGAAAAGATAGAAAGGATGGGACTAGAGATGAATGCAATACAGCTAGCTCTAGCCAAAGCACAAAAGATCCCTGAGCCACTAGGGCACGTGCCTGAATACCCCCACTCCGGCCCTTCAACAAGCCTCCCAAATCACCGTTGTCTTCAGGAGAGAAGCCCCCATGATTCCCAAGCTCCACCATCCCATCAACCTCTCCCAACACCAAATGTTACCACTTTTGTGGGACCCACATCAGCCATCTTGCACGGAACGACCAGTGAGCCATTGTTTCAGGATCACGATACGCAATACTATCCCCTTGAGCCTACATTCCATGCCCCCGAGCCACATGCTTACAATCCACACTTGGAGGTACCGGCAGAGATCGAAAAGCCGGTTAAAGCCCCTGAACAGGATGAGGTGTTGAGAAAGTTCAAAAGCCTGGAGCAGTCCTTCAGGAACCTGCACGGTTTGGGCAACCAGGTCAGCGTAGCATACAAAGATCTATGCCCTTTCCCAGACGTCCAACTCCCGGCTGGGTTCAAGATGCCTAAGTTTGATTTATATGAAGGGCACGGTGATCCCATGGCACATTTGCGGGGATTCTGTAGCAAAATGAGAGGGGCAGGCGGCAAGGATGAGCTGCTAATAGCTTATTTCGGCCAGAGTCTGAGCGGATCTGCACTAGAATGGTATACTAGGCAGGATTCCAGTAGGTGGTATACTTGGGATGATCTGGCGCAGGCTTTCGCAGGTCATTTCCAATACAATCTCGAGATAGTCCCTGACCGTCTCACATTGCTGAGGACTGGAAAGAAGCCTGGGGAAAGTTTTCGTGAGTTTGGTTTCCGCTGGAGAGAACAAGCGGCCAGAGTTGATCCTCCCATGAAAGAGGGAGAAATGGTGGACTACTTCTTGCAAACACTTGATCCAACTTACTTTGGTCACTTGGTGACAACGGTTGGGAAATCCTTCAATGAAGTGGTAAAGATAGGGGTCATGATAGAGGAGGGCCTAAGGTCTGACAAAATCCTAAATTACTCAGCGCTCAAGGCAACGACCCAAGCTATTCAGAGCGGCGCGGGAGGTGTGCTCGAGGTCGCATCAGTCGAAGCAGGTACTGGGTCCAAATTCAGAGGTCCTTCCCCTCACTACCAGCCCAGGCCCAGTCATACAAATTATCCACACACTCCATACAACCTTCCACAACCCTACTACCCACCATCAGAGCCACTCTTTTCAGACCATCATGCCCAAGCCTGCCCCCGAGCTCCACATAATCTGCCTCAGTATTATCCTTCGAACAAGGTCCGGTCGCAGGGTCAACCATCAGGTCACCCCCGCTGGCGAGAGCCAACACCACGTAATGCATTCTTGCCTTCACATCGTTTCCAAGCACCCAACGACCCTAGAAAACAGGGGCATGGGGGAAAACAAAGGCAAGGAAACAATTTCACGCCAATTGGGGAGTCCTACGCAAGTTTGTTTGAAAAGCTAAAGCTTTCAGGACTGATTGAGCCGCTCCTTGGCTATACTCCAGATCCATATGCAAAAGGGTTCAATCCTGCTGTACGATGCATGTACCACTCTAATGTCCAAGGACATAGCATTGAAGATTGTCGTTCTTTGAAAAAGGAAATCGAAAGAATGATTCAGGAAGGGGCAATTGTGATCGACGACAGTGACAGGGAGCAGGCGAATCATCTTGAGAACTTGTTGATTGATGTTGATAATACTGAAGTTGGGGATGGTCTTGGCAATGTTGATATAGAGCTCAATGGCTAAAATGTCATGCTTTGCAGTTGGAAGATACTCCATTTTGGGTCAGCCGGAGATGCCGTGCTTGGATAGTTGGAAAGACACTCCATTTTGGGTCAACCGGAGAGGATCTTTGATGGTCTATTTTGTTGTCATTTCCGTTGTTCGGATTATTAGGATTGTAATTCGGATTTGTTTTGTGTCAATATCTTTCCGCTTATCTTTCCGTTTTGTCATAGCGGTTTGTTTAAGTTTTGTCCAAGTTGTTTAGGATTTTATTCCGGTTTGCTTTGTTTTTAAAACCATTTGTTCAGTCCAATGCAAAAAATTCAGTCTTTGATTATTCCCAGTCATCTTTCTGTTTAGTCATTATGTCATTTTTATTCAGCACCGATTCTAGTGACATGACATGCGCACACACTTTGGGCCTAGTCTTTAAAGTTAATCATAAAACCCTGTAAAGGCGATCAGACCATTTAAAGAAAATAAGAATGGTTTGAGGTTATTCAGAGCCCGAGTCATGTGGAACTAGGGGCAAGTGAAACACAAAGAAAAACCGTTAAAAGCAAGATTCGCCAAATTGGCATGAGGGCCGTTCAAGATAATGAGGGTGAGAGTGTCACCCAACTGTGCTTTTGAAATGACAAGGAAAAATAAAATGTTTAACATAATTATCAAGTCCAGCACCATCGGAAGAGACTATAAATCTATTGTTTAATTGTGTTGTTTGCACTTGGCATGTTTTTAAAGACTGGAATGACGAAGGCATTTTGTTCTGCTACCTAAACACTTTATTCTTCGTTACCCCTTTTGAGCCTTATTTATTTTCTTTCATACCCCTCGTTCGGAATCAGTAGCAACGAAAAAAAAGGAAAGAGAGAAAGAAAGAAAACAACAAAACGAAAAAAAAGAGAAAAAGAAAAGAAAGGAAAATGATAACAAAGAAAAAAGTCAAATGAAACAGAGGAATTGGGAACTACGTTTGACCTGATTCCTCAAAGAGGATACGTAGGCGCTTCACGGCTCGGTCATAGTTTTGAAAAATGGAAAAATCAATTAAAATATCCCCAAGCAAGAAACTGGGGCAAAGGTCGCGTTTGTTGTAAATAAATCTAATTCCGAAGGTTGTAACTAATAACCCAAAATTAATGTATTTTTTGATCCTTTTATACCCTTTCTTTCTAGCCTATCCAAAACCCACATTACGGTCCAAAGAAAGACCTTCTGATCAGTCTTCAAAAAGATGCCAAGTCAGACAAATGAAGAGTCTTACCGGCGAACATAACATTCTGTTCCGCAGCAGAAAGGACTCTAATCTCCAATAGAAAGAGTCATACCGGCAACACTCCAAATCCCCCAGCTGGAGAGAGATATAAAACGAGAGAGTCTTATTGGTGAAAACCTTCACAGGCACCATAAGGCGATGAAAGCTGAGAGAAGAACCAAAAATGAGATAGACTTGATAGTGAAAACCCTTTGGGCACTACAAGTCGAATAAGATTAAGATGGGGAATCGCCAATTGAAGATCTTGAAAGATGATTGACGGTAAAGGATAGGCCACATACGCATGTCATGGCCATTAGAGGCGGTATCTGCATTTGATAGGTTTTTATTTATAGTTTCTTTTGTTAAAGAGTCATTTTTTTCCTTGGTCTTTTTATTATGTTCCCTTTTATCTTTTTCCTTTCATAGAAAAATCCCCAATAGAGTCTGTCTGGTCAGAACAAGTGTGAATTGACTTCAAAATATGCCATCAGCTTTCCAATTATGCCAGATGAGATCTGACTAGTGCACCCAAATGGTATAGTCGTCAAGGAACAAGCGCGAGGCCAATGTCAAAAAGATATCCCCAAAAGGGAGTTGACAAAAAGATTGACAAGTGTCAAGAGGGATACCATCGCCTTTACCAAAAGTTATAAACCTCAAGGCCAAGGCCCATGAACAAAGCAAGGAAAGCAGTGTGCATGATTTGGGGAAATTCATGCTAGACTAAAAGGTCGGGGAAATGCCAGTTTCCGAGCTATGCCACGAAAGAAGAGGGATATCCCCAGCAGGAAGGGATTATCCCCAGCACATAATATCATCCCCAACAAGTTGTGGAGCACAGAGCAAAGAAGAAAGAAAGGGAAAGCCATCCCAGTAGGAGTATCACAACCAACCACCGCGTTTTAAACTAACAAAATTTTGTTTGATTTGAAGCAGGTAACGGAAATGGCATTGATGCCAGAACTGCATGCCAAGGGATATTATCATCCGCCCTCGAATAGGATATTTTGGGTTCATCCGCCCTCGAATAGGATTCTATTTTTAAAGTTGTTGTCCATGCCAGGCGCCCACCTGAATAACGAGAGGAATACTTTTCAGTCTTTAAATTTCATGCCAGGCGCCCACCTGAATAACGAGAGGAATACTTTTCAGTCTTTAAATTTCATGCCAGGCGCCCACCTGTATAACGAGAGGAATACTTTCAGTCTTTAAATTTCTTACCATGCGCCCACCAATAGGAGACGCACTTCCTAAGAATAGTTGTACCAATAGGAGACGCACTTCCTAAATTCAGTTTTACCATAGGAGACGCACTTCCTAAGTTCAGTTTATCATAGGAGACGCACTTCCTAAGTTCAGTTTTACAATAGGAGACGCACTTCCTAAGAAGTTTCACCAATAGGAGACGCACTTCCTAAGAATAGTTGTACCAATAGGAGACGCACTTCCTAAATTCAGTTTTACCATAGGAGACGCACTTCCTAAGTTCAGTTTATCATAGGAGACGCACTTCCTAAGTTCAGTTTTACAATAGGAGACGCACTTCCTAAGAAGTTTCACCAATAGGAGACGCACTTCCTAAGAATAGTTGTACCAATAGGAGACGCACTTCCTAAATTCAGTTTTACCATAGGAGACGCACTTCCTAAGTTCAGTTTATCATAGGAGACGCACTTCCTAAGTTCAGTTTTACAATAGGAGACGCACTTCCTAAGAAGTTTCACCAATAGGAGACGCACTTCCTAAGAATAGTTGTACCAATAGGAGACGCACTTCCTAAATTCAGTTTTACCATAGGAGACGCACTTCCTAAGTTCAGTTTATCATAGGAGACGCACTTCCTAAGTTCAGTTTTACCATAGGAGACGCACTTCCTAAGTTCAGTTCTACCAATAGGAGACGCACTTCCTAAGTTTATTGTACCCAATAGGAGACGCACTTCCTAAGTTCAGTTTTACCATAAGAGACGCACTTCCTAAGTTCAGTTTTACAATAGGAGACACACTTCCTAAGTTCAGTTTTACCATAGGAGACGCACTTCCTAAGTTCAGTTCTACCAATAGGAGACGCACTTCCTAAGTTTATTGTGCCCACAGGAGACGCACTTCCTTAAGTTTATTGTACCCAATAGGAGACACACTTCCTTAAAGTTTACTTTTACCCCATAGGTGACACACTTCCTAAATTAAGATTTCACGCATAGGAGACGCACTTCCTAAATTATTTTCATTCATAGGAGACGCACTTCCTAGTTCAAAATCATTGAGGTTTCACCCATAGGAGACGCACTTCCTAAGACTATTTTACCCCTAGGAGACGCACTTTCTAAGTTTAATTTCATGCACAGGAAACGCACTTCCTGAATTAAGTTTTCATTATTATGACACACACTTCCTAGTCTGGTTCGCTCAGGTTATACTTTTGCTTTAGGAGACGCACTTCCTAGTTTGGCTTTTTAGATTATATTTTATTTCAGGAGACGCACTTCTGGAATTGAGATTTCACCCCTAGGAGATGCACTTCCTAGTTTGATTCATTTTAAGTTCGACCATATGAGACACAATTCCTAGTCCAGTTTTTGAAGTTTACCCGTAGGAGACGCACTTCCTAATCGAGGTCTTTCAAGTTTTTAGGAGACGCACTTCCTAAATCGAAATTTTATTCATAGGAGACGCACTTCCTAGTTCTAGTCACTGAAGTTTGCACCCTTAGGAGACGCACTTCCTAGTTTAGCTCATTCCGATTCAACCATAGAAGAAGCACTTTCTAGTTTGAGTCATTGAGGCTTTAGCAGACGCATTTGCTAGCAAGAGTTTTGGTTTTACTCGTAGGAGACACACATCCTAGCCTAGTCTTTAGTTTACTCTCATCATTGCATCAGTAGGGTAAGTGGGTTACAATTTTGCTAACGACTCACAAATCTTCCCAGTACAAACTGGGTTAGGAAAGTTTGTTTGTTTGTTTGTTTTGGTTGTCAGGGACCCGCCTGTAGAACGAAGTTTGTTGTATGTCGAAGATCGAAGAAGTCAGGAGTCCGCCTGTAGAACAGAGGAACATTCTTCAAGATCAAGCAGTGACCCACTGGAAAGCAGAAGGTTATAACAGAAATCCCCAGCATTCAATCCAAGTTAGAAATAGTAGAAGCTCGCCTCAAGAATGCGAGTCAATAGTCTGGGATGATCAACAGAAGCTGGTCACAAAAACAAAAAAGAAGAGAAAAAAGGCAAGCATAAAAAAAAAAGAGAAAAAAAAGAGAAAAAAGAAAAGAAAAAGAACCCAAAGTACGGAAGTGGAGAACAGATGTGGTCTGCTCAAGAACTAGCACCTACAACCAGCAAGTGTCAAGGTTCAAATCCAAAGTCTGTATGAAGCACCATTCAAGACTCAAGACCAAGTTTCAGAAGACTTAAAGATAGGAATCCTTGTAACTAGTAGCTAATAGGCTTAGTTAGTCTTTTTCAGTTTTCATTTTTGATGTAATGACAGGACCACGGACCGGAACCTCAACGGAACGGAACCTCGATCGGCTCTTCACCTCGGTACACTCTACCATCTCTCCCATTTTTGAACTACACGTGGCCTGATTCCTGTATAACCAAGGATATGTAGGCAGCTCAGATACCAGGGCTCGGTCACATTCCCTCCCTTTCCTCAGTGTAGTCCGTCCAAGTAATGGTCGGGTCAAAAACATGTCTAGTCGTTCTTTGTCGGAAAACTCTTCGTGTTTCCAGTCAAAGAGGGGCAGCTGTAAGCACGTGATTTTTGACCCTCCCCGAGAATTTTCACATTTTTAGCGTGAATATGTGAAATTGGGTCTAGTATAGCTATTTTAACTATTTTTACTTTATTTCGTTGCAAAAAGAAAAATTTCAAAAAATATATATATAAATTTTAGTTTATGTATCTCTCATAAACTTGAAAAATACAAAAATTGCACTTTATTTTTGTACTTTATATAATTTCGAAAATTACAAAAAAAATATAGTTCTATTAAGGTTTTATAGTCATTTTAACTTTGAAAAATACAAAAATATTACCTCATATTTTATCTTAATGTTTAAAAAAACGAAAATTACAAAAAAATAGTTTTATTAATATTTTGTAGCTATTTTAAATCTTGAAAAATATTTAAAAAGATATAGTTTTGTTTAAATACTAGTCTTATTTTTGGTAGTTATTTTGCTTACATAGGACTAGTTAAGCAACGTGTTCCTATTTCTCGGGTCCGGGCAAAAGAATAATATTCGGGTTCAAACTACCCGGTTTTAGGCCTAATTTTCAGACTTAGCCCATAATAAACCGAGTCCACGGCACATGGGGAACCCCACCACGCGTGGGGGACATAAACCTTGAACCCCACCACGCGTGGGGCTCATTTTGTCTTGGCCAAAGCCACAAATACACGGACAAGAGATTGAAAGAGGGGTTGGAAATTTTTTTGGGGAAATCACTGTTGATCTTCTTCCTCTTTTGGAAAGAACAAACCTAAAAAACCCTACTGTAAAAAGCTACCAGCCCAACTCCATCACCATCGTCGACAACCACCCGTCCCCTCCAAAACTCCAACGCCATAACCGTCGTCACCCGAACACCACGTCCAAACGACCACCGGCTCCGACGATACCATCTCCCTCGTCGTCTCGAAAACTAGTCCATCAAACCTCCATCCATAACCCAGCCCGACGAGTAGCAGCAACGTCGTCACTGTCCAAACACCACCTCCATCAACAAACCTTCAGCTCCCATCACCACCATCACCCTCGTTCCCACCGTGAAACCACCATAAACAAACCCTACTCACTCCGTCAACAACCTCACGTCCGAAACCGCCCAAAACCACTGCCTAAAACCAGCACCACGACCAACAGCCCCCCTCTTGTCGTCAAACAACCAGCTGCCTCACGACCATCGACTGTCCAAAACCAACGCCATAACCATCGTCACCACAACCGGCTCCCTCCGTCGACCCTACTGTCAATCACTATCCCAAAACCACTAACAAAACCACCCTCGACACAGTCCAAACACCACCCTCCCTCACGTCGGACCCCAGCTCCTCGACCTCACATCCAGTGACCATCCGAACTACTAGCCCACGACGACTTCTTCTCCTTCGTCGTAACAAAGAAAAATAGTCCGGCGACCCTCCAGTAAATCCGACCATCGCTGCTTTCCGTTCAGCCCCCTCATGTCCAAATGACCACCTGGAAAAACCAGTCCCAGCCGTGACTCATTTTTGGTCCGTTTGTGTTCGAGTTTCCGGCGCGAGTTATTCAGTCCGAGCTCTGACGACCTTCTCTACGGTTTCCCGTTCGAGGTTATCCGTCAAGGTCAGTGTTGAGGGTTGGTCCATGGCTCTATCCGTCTCTGTCTGTCCAGGTTAGTAAACTTCAAGCATTAGACGAGGAAATGTTACAGAATGTTCAAAAAATGCAATATAGAAATTGGTATGGTAATTTTCTGTCCATGTTTCGCCGTATGCATTTTGTTCATTTTTGCGTTGTGTTATTCTTGTTTCTTTGATGTCATTTAATCAAGTTGGGCTAGTTGTTCTATGACACAAGTTTGACGTTAATTTGTTCGTGGTCATTGTCTCAGTTTATTTGGACAAAATTAGTATTAGTACCTGTTGTTACTACGCCCGAAACACTCATTCGCTTAACTTCTTTTATTAAATCTTAACAAGTTATGAGATTGTAGTTGTAAAGAAGCCGTAAGGTTTAGTATTGTTAAAGGCGTAAAAATGGCATCCTTTTAAAATATAAAAATAAAAATAAATAATAATAAAAAAAAACGGGACAAGCTTCGCCAAAAATAAAAATGTACAGATTGCGGAACCCTCACAAAAATATATGCATTAAATACTTAGATTCCGGGACGGGCCGTTTAGCAAATTTCACGGCCCTACCCAAAATAATAATGCGCTAGTTGCTTTAGGCGCGCCTTTAATAATGTTATCTCCCTAAACTCGGGTGCACATTTATGTGACCCAAATCCAAATCTCAACGGGATCGAAATACGCCTCTAATCACGGGCACATTGATTGTGGCGTGGCCCGAGATGCATTTCCATGACGTTGCAAATTCCTTAAAAAAATAAGAATGAGATGAGCCTCGCCGAATAAAAATACAAATTGCGGGGCCCTCAATAAATACTTGTTTTAAATTACTTAGAATTCAGGAGGGCCGCTTAGCGAATTTCGTGGCCTTCCCAAAATAATAGCGTGATAGTCTCTTTAGGCGCGTGTTTAATAATTTACTTTCTTAAACATGGGTGTGCATTTCATGCGACCCAAATCTCAATCCCAAAATATCAAATAAAATGTGTTCCGGATTATGGGTGCATTTCATGTGACGCAGTCCAAAGACGTGTTTTAAATGATGTTCACATTCTTTTAAAATAATAATTATAAAAGCGGTAAAAAGTTAAAATTTGCACATAAGTTCATATTTGTATAAAATCAGATAATCAAGCCGAATATGATAGTTGAGCGACCGTGCTAGAACCACGGAACTCGGGAATGCCTAACACCTTCTCCCGGGTTAACAGAATTCCTTATCCGGATTTCTGGTACGCAGACTGTAGTATGGAGTCATTCTTTTCCTCGATTCGGGATCAAAATTGGTGACTTGGGACACCCTAAATCTCCCAAGTGGCGACTCTGAAATAAATAAACCAATCCCGTTTCGATTGTCCTTTAATTGGAAAAATCCCCTTACGCCCTCGCGGGTGCGTAAAAAGGAGGTGTGACAAGAGTTAATCCCCAGATTAATAGAAATCAATATGGACTGGTGAACAAGATAAACTAAACATGAATTAGGACTGAGTGATTTGATAATAGTCAGCATCATGAGAATTTTAGATTACGTTCCGGCAATAATAGAATGGACAACGGAAGAAGATCCATGACGAATTCAGAGGATGGTCGTTCAGGAAAACGCTTCCCTAAAGCAAGCAATGTGTGCAAAGTTAAGCTTAAGGGACCATATGTGCCAGTTACACTAAATGTCATCATCTCAAGTCAGGAACTTTGTTATCCTTGGTACAAAAAGATTTCCGCAAGTGAGTAAGGGTCATCGATGATGTGAAAGGATGCCAAAGATGAAGAGGAAAACCATCTATAGGCAGGTCATCATAGCTCCAAGTCTTAGTACTCCCCTAAAGGGAGGGAATATGGAATAATAAAAGGAAGAATACAATAAAAATGAGAAAGGGATGTGATTGCACTTATCCAAATGCTGCAGATATGCTACGATTCCAAAGCATTATGCAAACACGACATCAAGGAGAAGAAGTAAGGGCTCCTGCCCGAGATGTTATTGATAATTAAGGAGCAAGTGCGAGACGTAAGTTAAGACCAAGGAAATAACCCACGAAAGATTTAGCGGAATATTGACATGAGGATGGGCCAACGAGTAGTTAGTAGTTGATTCAGGAAGATCATAGCTATGGCTAGTCAAGAGGATACAAAACAAGACAGCAGGTCGTGCAAGATAAAGATAGTACAACCCAATATAGTGAATTTATCCCCACAGTTATGATATTATAATACTTGAGAAATATTCAAATAGGAGTTAGGATAGTTAAAGGTACCGTATGAGTGTTACGGAAATAAAAGATAGTTCCACTGGGAACACAATCAAAACTTCAATTCAAAAGCAGTCGTACGAGCAGATGAGTGTGGAGGTAAGTAACAAAGGATAATTACAAGTGAGCACGAACATCAAAAATTTCTATTGGGGATACGGTATAATAAGCTCGCATCTTTACAAGAGTTAGAGGATCCTCCTAAAGTACTACAGTGAAGGACTAGCTGAGGAAATGAGGAAGAAGGCTTTGGCCTAAGCACAGTGACCTAAAGAGGAAATGGTCTTGTACCAATAGTTTCACAACAACATTGTACGTCCTCCATAAGAAAGAGGAATCTATCGTGGCTATTGAATGGGAGGTAAAAATCAAAAGAAATATTCGAATATCATATGAGTTGTACGAAAAATCTGGCATACGTGGAGGCTAAAATAAGCTAAGACAAGGGGGAAGAAAGATTAGGATAGGTAATAGCTTACGTTAAAGGAAAGTTGAGAAGGAACGAAAGGAATTGTTTGATCAATTATCCCAAGTTGGTGACATTATGAACGCACTTATGAGTTTGGATTTTTATACATGCAACATATATATTGACAATCATACAGCCGTAAAAGATTCCGGTATAAGTTAAAGGAAAGAATTGAGCCTAGGTCATAGACCAAGGAATGAATTGTTAGAAGATTGTGTCATGGATATTCCATAGCGTCCATGGAGGCCTAAAGTAATAACTAATACCATGAGCCGTAGATTGGAAGATCACTTAAACCAGCATAAAGGCCGATCAGAAGAAGAAGGAAACTAAAGAGTTACATCAACAAAGTAAATCAGGAATCTGATTATTGGGCCCAAAAGTTATAGGAATCATGATTGAGAACATACCAGAATCACTCTTAATATTAGAGGTGCAAGAGAGATAGCACAACGACTATGTTCTATAACGGCTCTACGATAAAGCCAGTTAGAAGGGTACCAGTCTCATAAGAAGTCAATATGAAACTCCCATGGGATTGTGTATGTATCATAGGTACAAGTATTATAATAGAGCTTCAACTTATGGACGTGAATTATACCTAGGTGGAAGTGAGATTATAGTATTATAATAGAGCTTCAAGTTATGGACGTGAATTACACCTAGGTGGAAGGGAGGTTATGAAAGAGATAGAAGATATGATACGAGATTTTAAGTAAGTAGGGTAAAAGTAAACAACGTACGAGATACTCAAATGTAGAAAGTTGTGAATAGTCCATACTTCAGATAGAAGGCTATAAGCACGGGGATCCAATAACCGAGAATGATAGCGGCATCGTCAGTGGCATGTCTTCCAACCTATGATTTCTAAGTACTAATAGATCTAGTTAAAAGAGTAGAGAAGAGTTGGAGACGATGTGAAGTATCGCTTGACGTTCCAGAATAACATAAGGAAATCTATGGTACGAGCAAGTTGAAGGAAAGTTGCGAGTATTATAAATGGATATTTATAGGTCACAAGCTAAAGTATGGTAGAGCGACAAAGTTTTAAGAAAACATGAGTAAGGGCGAGGAAAGGCAAGTAAAAAGGTGACGAGAATGGATAAGTCCTCAGGATTAAGTCCATGAAAATAGGAGAGATAATGGTTCCTCTAAATTATTGAAAGTTTAGTATAGCCTGAATGAATTCAAAGGAATCTAAGGTTAATAACATTTAGAAAGAATGAAATGCTGACCTAGTAATAAAATAAGGGTATAATTGTGACAGATAAAGGATGACGTGTGGGCATTCGTTTGATTAATGATTTGAAAAAAAAGAAAATAGAAGAAGAGAAGGAGAAAAGATTTCGTTGGCGACATGAAATTAGGATACCCCCAGAAGGTGAATAACATTGAGACACTATGAAATATGAGAAATCACTTCAAATATTCCTCAATGCAACATAAGCTCCAGCGGTAATGTATTACGTAAGAAGTTTCAAGATATCAGTGGTATATTATAGATCAATATTGAGGTGAATCAACAATAGATGGACAAAAGTCACAAAGTATGAGATGAGATTGGGACGACATTCTAAAGATGAGCAGTAATGAGGAAGCATTAAAGGACTTAAATTTATACATATGGAATAAGCAACGAGAGTAAGTTGGGATTAGGTAGCAGACCTCAGCAACAATAAATTAAAGTAAGAGTTATGGCAGAAAATTATAACAGATGGCTAAACGGACCTATGCGATGAGATATAGCAATATTCGTGAATTCAATAAAGTACCAAGCAAAGAACTTCAATATACTCATATATGCCTAAAGGGACATCTTATCAAGCTCTACATATGAATCCTAGAGATTGGGTACACTTACAAGGTCAAAATTGTACAGGCTGCATGATGAAAGGTAGTAACAATTACGAGATTAGAAGGATTCTGACTACAAGTTGTGGTGTGAGAAGGAGGCCTAAGGGGGGAATACCCTAGACTTTGGATTTATTCACAGAACAACTGCATAAACGGCAAGAAGAGTATTAAGGTATTCACAAGAGCTATAAGTTACGAAAATGATAAGAGCATCAGTCAACATTCGAGGACAAATGTTTCTAAGGGGGGAAGGATGTTACATCTCGCGTTTTCGTACGTTAAAATTTCATTTTCAATTAACCGACGTAAACTCGGGGATGAGATCATCTTGACATTAACGTACTTACGCTATTTATAACAAGCAATAAATAAGTATTATGAAGGATGAAGGGGTACACGGATTAAAGAAAACAAGTTTCGTTGAAAGTAGACAATTTGAAATAAAATACGGGTCGAACGATAATACCCGATAATTATAAACTAGTACCATGCAAGGTACCATATGACCACGGTAGTATAATATATAAAGTATATATGAAGTATTTTAAAAATAAATAGAATTTTAAATAACCTGTGGTAATTTTTAAATTATGCCGGTAATTAATTAATTATCGGGTACCAGGACATTACTCAGTTAACTAATAAGTGGATAAAAAAATTAATTAATAAATTATCCCACCCTACCCCACGTGGCAAGAAGCCACACAATTAGAAATGACTAAGTAAGTCATTTCTGGCAGATGGCTTGCATAATTTTAACCAAGGCATGACTAAGTTTTAGCAAGTAAGACTTAGCTAGGAAAACAATTCATTAGAGAAAAGAAAAGGGCACATTTCTGTATTTTGGTTTTCAAACAAAGAAAGCTAGAAATGTTCAAAAACCAAGGGAGCTAGAAACATTCAAAAACCATGAAAGCTAGAAACGTTGAATTGATGTAGTATTTTCACCCAACATTCAAAAATTCATAGCAAAGGATTGGTTCCAATTTCAGAAGCAGAAACGTCCATTTCAAATAATTCAAGTCAATAATTTTGCTCCAATTACATCTTATTCTGTCAAAACAATTCGTCCAAATTTCGTTTCAAGATTTCAAGCAAAAATTTCGTCCATATTTAGCAGAAGCAGATTCGTTCAAATAATTCTAGGAACATGTATGTTAAGGCTAAACCCTTATTTCATTTTGCATGATCTTGTCATAACACGAGTTTGTTTAGAGCCATAAAAAAAAATTCGTAGCCCGAAATTTGCATATATTTTGCTAATCTCGCAAATTACATATATTTTCCTAGTTTTGTAAGTTACCATATTCTTCTTATCAGGATTGCATATTCAGTTGAGTATTTCTTTTTCCTAGTCAAAAGAGTATAGAGTTTATATATATACAGTATTAAAAGTATTTTTATTACCATCGAGCTATAATCGATGGGCAGGCCCCTATTGGGCAACCTCTAATCAGATGGTAAGTTATATACCAATCCTACTGTGCTCGAGCGCTTATGAGCGAGCCCAGTTGGTCGAGATACAGATCCTAGTATGGCCGAGCACCTATGAGCGAGCCTACTACGGCAGAGCAGTTATATATATACCGAGCCTACTATGGTCGAGCGCTTATGAGTGAGCCCAGTTGGTCGAGATACAGAGCCTAGTATGGTCGAGCGCCTATGAGCGAGCCTACTACGGCAGAGCAGTTAAGAGTTGTCTTTGACTTCCAGCTACTTGCATTTATTATATTATCAGTTCAGTTTTAGCTTTCAGTAAATTGCCTTACATACTCAGTACATTGTTTCGTACTTACGTCCCTTTTATGGGGGCGCTGCATTTCATATGTGCAGGTCAGACAGACAAACGGGTAGGCCTCTTCAATATGTGTTGCCCTAGTTCAGCTTGATCAGTAAGCTCCATGCCTTTCGGAGTTTCCGGGTCTAGAGTCTTATGTACATCTTGTATATATATATGTATATATGTTATGAGTAGGTCGGGGAGCTATTCCGATCATAGTATATCCATCAGTAGAGGCTTGTAGACGTATCCTGTCACTTAGTGCAATATGTTGGGCTTGCAGGCCTTGTATATATATTTGGTTGGTTGTCAGCTGTAATAGTTATGATAGCCTTATCGGCCCAGTTATATATTGAAATTTAGTCAGCATTCGCAGTTCTGGCAATGTAGCTCATGGCCAAAGTATGACATCATATGTTCAGAGCCCTTAGTTGCAAGTTGGTACGCAAGGATAGGTGAGGCACTGGGTGCCAGTCTCGCCCCTAGGTTCGGGGCTTGATAAGATGCATTGCTTAGTTTTGACATCCAGTTTTGATCTCTCATCTTTAAGAACATGCACACAAGCTTTACACCCAAAAACTCTCAGGTGATCATAAGAAACATCTTTGGCAAACCAAACTTTGTGTGAAACATCACCATCCAAAACAACAACAGGAGACAAATTGATAACATAGGCAACAGTGTTAAGTGCTTCCACCCAAAATGTATTTGGAAGTTTAACCTCTGAAAGCAAGCATCTAATTCTCTCAACTAGAGTTCTATTCATCCTCTCTGCCAAACCATTCAATTGAGGAGTCTTGGGCGGTGTTTTCTGATGACGAATTGCTTGTTCCTTGCAATAGTTATCAAAGGGACCACAATATTTACCACCATTGTCAGTGCAAATACATTTTAATTTCTTCCCCGTCTGTCTCTCAACTAAGGCCTGAAATTCTTTAAACACGCAAAGTGCTTGATCTTTAGATTTTAAAGGACACACCTAGAGCTTACGATAATGATCATCAATGAAGGTCACAAAGTAAAGTGCACGATCTTTTGACTTTACTTTAAAAGGACCACACAAATTAGAGTGTACTAACTCCAGTAATTTGAGCTTTCTTGAGGGATGATGGCTATGAAAGGAAACCTTTTTCTATTTGCCAGCTAAACAATGTATACACCTTTTCAGCTTTGCTTGTTTCACTCCAGAAAGCAATCTTTTCTTAGCCAAACACGTAATCCCCCTCTCACTAATATGACTCAATCTTCGATGCCACAATTCTGATAAAGTATTACTTTCCACCAGATTTATGTAGTCATTAAGAATAGAGCCATGTGTCACATATAATTGACCAAACTTGACTCCTCGAGCCACTACTAACGAGCCTTTGGTGAGCTTCCATTGGCCATTAAATAGGGCATTATGGTAACCTTCACTGTCTAATCTTCTCGCGGAGATCAAATTGAAAGGAAAGTCTAGAGCATGCTTGACATCTTGAAGAACTAATGTTGAACCATTATTAGTTTTCAAACAAATTGTGCCAACACCAAACACCTTAACTTCACCGGCATTGCCCATCTTTAACACTCCAGAATCAACAGGAGTATAAGATAAGAAAAAATCTTTTCTTGGTGTGACATGTGAGGTAGCTCTAGAATCTACTATCCAGCTCGTCTCATGGGATACCAAATTGATGACATTTTCATCATAAGCAAAAGGAAGGTCATCTCGAACAATAGCAGCAATATTGTTCTCATTGTTTTTAGCTTTTTTTCCTTCTCTAATGTCTTGCATTAACTTGCGGGAAAACCTTTTGATATGTCCTTTATTGTAACAGTGGTTGCATGTAATATTATGATATTTGTTCCTTGACTTACTTCTACTTTTACCTCTATTCCACAAGTCTCTTGTACTATCTCTCCCCCGGTCTTATGTAACCAAGATATCTACTTGTGAGGATGAACCTTTAGATTTTCTCCTTACTTCCTCGTTCAACATACCACTCTTGGCATATTCCATGGTCACCTTACCTCCAGGAGCTGAATTTGTCAAAGAAACACGAAAAGTTTCCCAAGAGCCCGGGAGAGTATTAATAAGCCAAAGTCCTTGTATCTCATCATCAAAATTAACTCCCATTCCAGACAGTTGATCAAGGACGCCCTAAAAATCATTTATGTGATCAAGGATAGGACTGTCTTCCTTATATTTAAAGGTCATCAGTTGCTTTAGCAGGAACAACTTGTTGTTCCCAGCTTTTGAAGCATAAAGAGCCTCTAGCTTTCCCCCACAATGATTTCGCATGTGTCTCATTCACAATATGATTGCGCACATTATCTTCAACCCATTGGCGTATATATCCACATACTTGTTGGTGCTCGAAATCCCAATCTTCATCAGATACACTCTCGGGTTTATGAGCTACAAAAATGGGTAGATGCATCTTATTCACGAACAACAAATCTTTCATCTTGCTTCTCCAAACATTATAATTTCTCCCATTTAAACATACTATCTTGCTCATATTTGCCTTCATTCCATAACAACCCGGATAAATAACCAAGGCTCTGATACCACTGTTATGTCGAGGAAAAGGCAAACTTGAAAATAAAGAAGATAAAGAACACCAAATTTTAACGTGAAAAACCCTTCAAATCGAAGGTAAAAACCATGGGATCACAAAAATCCAAAAAGCTCCACTATAACAATAAGAGGGTTACAAACGTTCTCCAAATTGGCTACACAACAAGTGCCAAACACCGAGCAACAAGAGCAATAAATAATCAATTGAAGAAAGAGGGGAATCTACAAAAATGAAACTCTTATTGGAGGCTCTAAATCCGATTATACAAGCTTCTAAATCCAATCTTCAACGTTCAAATTAAAGACCAAGATGTTACGAACACTCAGTCAAAATTTCAGCCCGATCCAACGGTTAACGAATTAGAAAACGCGATTTGAAGTTGGTTGGTCGGAATAAAAATCTGCAACAACACAAATACTTTTCTTCTTTCTTCTCTCTTGATGAAAGCTCTCTCAAAAATCACTCTTATGTGCTTAAGCCTTTCAAAGACTTCTACCAATGAGCGTAGAATAATTCTCTAAGGTTGTCCTATTTATAGATCATGAGTGGTGCTTTCTCTTAAAGCCAAAACCCACTCAAAATAGGAATAAATACCGAATCCAATTCCGAATAGGAATGAAAACCAAAAGACAATAGGATTAGGTAATTGGGCCTTTGGCTGGACAACATGGGCATGTGCCCAACAATATTTCCTTCTGATTCTCCCTGAAATCGTAAGCGTAACAGTATTGACTCTTCCAAAGTACTTCCCATGTATGGACATTCTTCTTTTGAGAGTTGGGATTTTGGATGAGAACTCGTTTGTTATCATCAGTGACGGAGCTAGTGGGAATTGAACTAGTGACCTAACAAATGTTTTGAACCCCTTGCCCACTGAGCTACAATTTTAGGCTGTGTCACAGATATTCAAAATATAATATGTAGAAGTATAAAACAGATTTTGTTTTATAGGTACAATATAATATTCCGACGAAAGAGTGAACTTCCTTACACCCCCTAAATCCTCCCCTGGTTATCATCTCTTTCTTCTTGGTCCTCAGCATTGGAGAAAGGGATGGTGTTGAAGAGGAGTGGATTGTCGTTGTATTGTAACTGATTTGGGTGGTGAAAGTTGTAGGACTTCTTGGTGGTTGGAAGACTGGTGGTTATATCGGATTGAGGGGTTGTTTGATATGAGGTATAAGTAGATATAGTGCTAGTATAAAAATTTAATACCACCTTAAATATTCAACATTTATCGATGGGTTTGTTTTCTTTGGCATTATTTGATGTATTTGAGTTGTTTTTGGCTAGTTTTGAGCCGTTCGGAGGTCGGTACACGTGAGATGACATTTTGGAAGCATCGCTTGGCTTGCTCAGTATTGGAATTGGCTTATTCAAGGTAAGTAACTCTTCTAAACTTAGTGCTGAGGGTATGAAACCCCGAATTACGTGTTATGTGATTGGTATTGAGGTGACGCACATGCTAGGTGATAGGCGTGTAGGCGTGCACCCTGTGAATTGTGTCTCTGTTATTTTCATGGCACTGTATAGTGGCCCTATCTTGTTGTTATTTGTGTTTTCACCATGTGATAAAGTAATTGAGTTGTCAATCATATAAGATATCATGTTAGGCTTTATACTGATACTGTTGGGACCCATACAGGTCATTTCTTGTTGTCATCTTACTGATTTTACAGATATGTTCATACTCAGTCATATTCATCCATTCATATCATATCATATCTCAGTCTTAGTTGTTATTTATTGATACATCATATCATTGATGTCGGGCCAGTTTCATGACATTGTGAGCCCGTGAGTGCGACTGGAGAGATTGAGGATTGAGTGAGGCTAAGAGCCTAATTATGAGTGATAGTTATGGGGTCGGGCTGCACGCCACAACGACATAGCGCTTGGACTGAAGGAGCCCCTCCGGAGTCTGCACACCCCAAGTGAGCACAGTCGACTATGTGTGTGTGTATATATATATATATATATATATATATATATATATGGATTGGGTTGCACGATGTAACGAGCCTTATGGCTAAATGTATATGGATCAGGTTGCACGTCGCAACGAGCCTTATGACTACATATATATATATATATATATATATGGATTGGGTTGCACGATGTAACGAGCCTTATGGCTAAATGTATATGGATCAGGTTGCGAGACAGTGAGGTTTAGTACTCTGAGAGTGTGAGTACATGAGTTCATTACTGAGAGATATTGCATTTGACATGCGTACTTGAGATACATGCATAGATCTGCATTTCCTTTTGCTGCCCGTTTTGGTGACATTCATAATTTTACCAATATCTCGACATGTAGGCATTGAGATATACTTTCCTCATGCTATCTGAAAATGAAACATTTACCTGATGAAAGGTTTCTGGGAAAAATTTTAGTTTTTCAAACTTACTCACATTTTTGACGATTTCGATAATGGATTTGGGTTTTCACTGCTATACTTGAAAAGCGAACTGTTGTCAAAAATTATGAATAATGTGAGCGTTTTGAATTTTGAGTTATTTCTTTTATTATTTGCTTTACGTTATTATGAACTGTTGTTGGCTATTGGTGTTGGACCCGACCTATGTTCTAGCTCGTGACTACTTTTAACCTAAGGTTAAGTTTTTTCTTACTAGTACATGGGGTCGGTTGTACTGATACTACACTTCTATATATTGCGTGCAGATGTTGGCTACTGAGGTTGTTGTGTTCGATGGGAGCTAGATTTGAAGATGTACCTGTATTCCGGTTGCGGTTGTCTTTTGTTCATGGTAGCCATAAATTATAGATTCATAAATTTTATTTATGTTATTTTCAAATAGTCATACTTCATATCAGCTTTGTAAATTTTATTCTTAGAAGCTCATGATTTGTACTACCAGTCCTTAGAAAATGTATAAGATTTAGATAATTCCTTTGTTTAATCATCTTTTTAATATTATAAAATTGGATAGTTATTAGTTGGCTTACCTAGCGGGTTGGGTTAGATGCCATCACGACTAGTGGATTTTGGGTCGTAACAGATTGGTATCAGAGTTCTAGGTTCATAAGTTCTACAAGTCATGAGCAAGTATCTAGTAGAGTCTTGTGGATCGGTATAATGACGTCCATACCTATCTTCGAGAGGCTACAGGGCATTTAGGATATACATCCCATCTTTCTTTCCTTATCATGCTGCATCGATTCAGCTTGAAGAGTAATTCGTTGAATTCCTTCCACGGTTTCGTATGCGCACATGAGCGCTCGGTATCAGATGTGCATCGACGGCTTATGATTCCAGGGATGAGGTGCAAGATGTGATTTTAGTATGCTGATTATGGGTCAATCTGGAGGACTTGAGGTCGGGTTTTGACTGTAGTTTGAGCATAGAGATGTTGACTGTGTGAGCACATGCTTTTGGATTTATATATCCGGTAGTGTCCCTATTAGTAGAATTTGTGGCTAGATGGATACGTGATGAGTATGATGTGATTGCGAGATGTGTTCATATGGTTTGAATGTGACGAGAAGGGTTTGCTTGAGGCATAGAAAAGACTATTGGGTGCTTGATTTCCATTTTGTTTGATGTATACCCTCGAGTTATGAGTATATGGGAGGATCTTTCATGTTGTTTAACTATGGAACGAATTAGGTTCTCATCCCTTGTTGGTGAGTTCAAACTCAGGAAGATTAAGTAAATGCATAGTAGTTGTGCTGTGAAAGGGTATAAAATGATATTAGTTTAAGGCGAAGAAGGTGGGTTATAACCTGCGAGGTAATCTACAGATGTGTGATTTTGTGATGTTTTGTGAAGGCTTTCTTTTCTACCAGTGGGTTATATATAGTGCAATTTGAGTTTGGATCGCTTGTGGAAGTTGGCTTGACTGTTACGAGGATGAATGGGAGATTTGCAAATGATTTGAGGTATTATATGGTTTGTGTCACATGAGCTTAGGAATGATTTAGTTGAATCCTATTGCGTTATTATGCCAGTATATGGGTGACTATTGTAAGTTATCAGATGCTTTATTCCTTGGCTTTGAGCCAAGTGGGGGAGTCAGCTATCGACGGGTTGATTGCGCATTTATGTGTTGTATTGGATTCAGTTTAAGGTATACAGGTGAATCAGTTATGACTTACAGAGGTCGAAGTCGAAGATGACTCGACTAATGGAATTTTTGGATACAGGTTATATTACACTCCATGGGTATATGAAATCATGGAATGATTGAGTGGTTATCCATGAAGGATGTAGTTTTCATGGAGTAGAAATTTGCTCGGTTGCTTAGAGATGTGAATTACTTCTTAGGATGTTGGGTGCAAATGGGGCACAGGTCATTCGGTCCGTTTGGGCTATGCTATTGAGATTTGAATAGAGTGGATAACTCTCGAGAATGGTTCTAATAAATTCAAGATTTATATGTGGC
This sequence comes from Nicotiana sylvestris, assembly GCF_000393655.2. NCBI lineage: Eukaryota > Viridiplantae > Streptophyta > Magnoliopsida > Solanales > Solanaceae > Nicotiana > Nicotiana sylvestris. Next base: position 131,601,015 of record NC_091061.1, read on the forward strand.
AATTGAGAATTTTGCAAATTTATATATGGCTAGAAGCTGAAAGGTACATTGAATGGTGTCGAAACTCGCAGTATTTCTATATCATTGTGGATTCTGCATTTACTATTAGGAAGGTGAAAGGAACAACTTTAAATTTACATAAGGTCTCTTTAGAGTGGGTGTCTCGGTTGTGGTACTTTGGGGTGCTTAAGAGAGCATTCAACGACTTATAAGCCTTAGGGTGGTGTGGTTTTATGCTAGGGTCTCGTGTGTTGAGTTTTGGTTGAGGATTGTGGAATTATGGCGAGAAGAAGTATCAATTTGAAGGTAATTTAGAAGGAACTTGAAGAAATAGGACAGCTTGGTAATAGGTTGGATCGACATGATAATGTGTATGATTGGTTCTTTGAGTGCTTATGATGTGGTGAGTTTATACAGGTGTTTTGTGGCAATGCTCTTGGTTTTTGGCTGTACGTGGCTTGATTGAGTTAGAGAGATTTAGTTCTGATGGTAATTATGTGCAAATGGGTTTCGAAGAGATCTTAATAGTTTCTACCACGATTTGAATGTATATTTCCTACTAGTGTGTGGTACATGTTGCGTATTGTGATTTTCTCCTAGATGGGATCAATTGGAGAGTTCTTGGCTGATTGAGAATGTAGTTGCTTGTGACTCGTTGTGGATTATGAAGTTCTCGTACTTTTCATATAATTGCATGATAGAGTTGGTGTTTTGCGTGGGATTGAGATTTGCATATGCAATGTCAAAATTCAATTTTAAAGGGAAGGTCATGAATCCTTAAGCAGCATGGAAGGTTTCGGAGGACTAGATAAATGATATTACTATTAGATATGGCTTAATGAGAGTGTAAATTTCAGAAGGGGAACTGTGTTTTGATTTATGGATACTTCATTGGTATTGCGGCACTCTCCTGGTTGATCGACTGCTGATATTCAAATTTTTCTTTGTGGCATGGAAGAATTATAGAAGTATTCCTCGTGGGATGATCGTGTATTAGAGAGGTGTTAGATATTCGAGTGTGGAGTTTGGATCATGTTAGCTTATATGAGTCCACCAAACTATAGAGCACCTGATCCTCTATGAGTTTCTACTGAGAACACTTATGAACCAATAAGTAAAAGAGACACGGATTTTTACGTGGAAAAATCCCACTCATGGGGACAAAAACCACGACCTACCCTTGTAGGCTTTCAAATTCACTAACCTGTAATATCACTATTACAAGCCACTTTGTAATGACTCTATACAAAGACTTCAACTTAACTAACTTGTGATATTCTTACCACAAGCCACTTTCACACTTTCTAGTTACAAAGACTTTAACTTATGACTAACTCTAGTTACAACACAAACTTAGAGGGTTTGTGATTTTTGGGTTTCCTAAAACACAGCTTCTAAGAAAGCAAGATAGGAGTTACAATGAAGAATAAATAACAAGATTACAACTCAACTACGGATACACATAGACTCATAGTGAAACTAATCCTTTAGTGGAGTTGCCTTCTTGTTCTTGACACACTTGTGAGTTCAATGTTAGATGAACACTTTTCTGCTTGAGAGAATATCACTAAATGCTCAAGTAAATGTCTTGTGCCTTGCACCAGGTTGTTATACTACAAAAGACATCGCAATAGTGACGTCAATTCTTGGTACACGCTTCTTCCCAATGAGAAGTGATTGTTGCACTATCTGCTGCACTATCACGTGTACAGTTGCAGACAGTCACTTTCTGTAGTTGTGTTCTGGCTGTATAATTGACTTGTACTTCTGTTAGAGAACACCAAGGGATCATGTCCCTGTTGTGTTCCTCTTTGGAGCAGTTCATTTGCTGGAGATCAGACTGGACTTCGTTCATTTGAGATGTGTACCAAGTGAGTCAGGTTCTCTATCTGGTTCTTAACATAAGTTTGTTAGATCATCAAAACATAAGAAGCATAAGGCAAAGACATTGAAAACCCATCAATTTCCCCCTTTTTGATGATGACGAACTTTGGCATTAATAGTATTTGTTTAGAGCAGATATAGCCAGATGAGGTACCGGGAACTTCACAAGTTCCCCTTGACCTTTTGCTTTTGATTCCCCCTTAATCAGATCCCCTGTTTTTGCATCAATGATTCACAAGTTCCCCCTGACCTTTTACTTTTGATCCCCCGTTTCACAATACATACACCTACTATCATAGTGCATACACTACTCACTAATATCACAATGCATACGCTACTTACTACTATCTATCTTCCCCCTTTTGGCATCATTAAAAATACACAAGCAGGAAAACAACATAAAGAAGTCTAACACAGCCAACTCATGCCACATATGCGCACACAACATGACAAAAGAGAAGCCAAAGGAAAACATCATTGTACAGGCAAAAAGAGGAGTTGTTTCATTGATATTAATAATGGATTGAGCAAAACAGGAGCAGTAATGGTGAGATCCAACATGCCATCAGCAAAAAGACAAACAAAATTAGAAACAGCAGCCACAAAACATCATAACATAAGACACTGGTCACTAGGGGGTATCTAAGAGGCACTAGAAGAGGAAGACTAGGAGTGAAAAGTAGCAAGGGTTTTGAGAACCAGGTCCAGTCGGGCATTTGTAGACAGCTGTTCTTCAAGCAGTTTTGCGCGAAGTTTATCATTTTCCTTTGTCAGGCGGGCAACTTCTTCATTAACGGAACCGGGTCCTTTAACTGCTTGACTAAGCTGAGTTTCTAGTATGGCATTCTGAGCCCTCAATCTTCTGATCTCTTCAAAAGTAGCATTTTGAACATTGATCAGCTGAGAAATGGTCGAGATGTTTCCACCAACCTTTTCTATGCACTCATATTCTTCCAGAGTGGTTTTAGAGAATGTTTGCTTATGTGTGCCTACTCTGGGATTACCCAAAGGGACCTTGTAAAATTTAAATATTTGAGTGATGAGAAGGCCATATAGTAGCCCATGATTTCCTCTTTTAAAGTTTGCTACCTTTTGCATATGATGTATCATGATTTCTGGCAGATTGATTGGGACAAACTCATCAAGAGCCTCCATTAAGACCATATCAGACTTTGTAGCAATCGACTGCCTCTCAGAATGAGGTAAAAGCACCTTGTTAACTAGCTCAAAGAGAAGCTGATACTCAGGGTGTAATACCTTTTATGCACCTGTTCCCCCTGCTGAATAGCTTGGTCTTTCATGATAGCTCTCCTAAAGTTGACACCACAGACACCTTTGACTGAGGACATTCCTTCACATGGAATTTGGAGAACCTTCCCTAATGCTGAAGCATCAAGTACAATGTCTATTCCATTTACTAGCACACAGATGTGATCCCCCTCAATAGAGAAGAGAGATGGGTAGAATTTTTGTACCGCATCTTCGTACACCAAAGGCATGTTCTCCTGACACAAGTGCTCCCATTGCTGAAATTCCACTATCTCTAGAATTTGCCTTATACCAGCCATGTCTGAAATTGCTGGATCAAACGTACGACCCCACTAGACTTTCTGAGTTCTTAATCTCTCTTGCCAAAGACCACTATCACTGGGTATGGTCTTTAGAGAACCAGGTTCCCCTACATTTGCCCATTTTCATTTTCTAGATCCTTCAAACGACTTCCCTTTCTGGCTTACCAGCCCCACAGTATCTCCTTCAGACATAGCTTGCTCAACTACACTCTTCTTAGACTTAGCTTCATCGGAAGCTCCATCCACAGACTTCTGGATATTTATAGGTCGTTCTACTAAGGAACTCAGTTCCTTTAGAGCATCTTTGTCAACCTCATCTACTGGAATACTTCTGTCAGTCACAAATTCCCCTTGTTTCATTAACCTCTTCTTCCTTGTCTTGATACTCCTCTTACTTTTCTGCAAGGTAGACTCATATCCCTCTTTATGCTGCAACCTGATAGTGGGTGGCTTGGAAGAGGATTATAAGGGCTTAGGATAATCAAGAGGTTCAATAGTGGGTTTACCTGGAAGAGAATCAGGTTCTCCAGCAGGTTTTCCTGGGACAGTTTCATGGGTTAAAGACTCGAAGAGTACTATGGTTCTTTCATCGCCTAGGAATGGAGTTTCTTCCCACTGATACTCAAACAAGAGATATGCTCCTTCATTCATCAGACTCTCAGCAGCGATAGCCATGATGTTATGCGCTGCCTCCTTTTCTGGTGACTCTGTGAGAGCCACTGCATCCAAAATGGAGGAGTTCAGTTACTGATAGGATCATCCTCAGAGACCTCTGACACTTGAGAGGTAACAACTCCTGAGTGTTCTTTGATGAGATTAGAGGAATGAGGAGAAATGGGGTTTTCAATACATAGAAGGGAAACATGGTTTGATAGAAAAGGAAAAACTATAAGAAATAAGGAGGAAACAGGTGTGGGTGCAGTAGTATTAGAAGGAGTGGAAGAGTGAATTTATGGAGATGACTGTAAGGATGATAGGGAAGTGGGAGTGGTATTGATGGTGGGAGAAGGAAGCGACCGTTCGATTTCCATTATAGGAGGATTTGATAGGGAAGTTGAGTGACAAAGAGATGAAAAGATGATCATAGAGATACAAAAGAGATGAAGGTTCATGACTTGCTATGAGAGAGAAAAAGAATTTTATGGGAAGAAAGGCTAATGATGAGAAGAGAGAGAAACAGGTTCTAAACAGTTCTGAAAATGGTGGTAGGTTTGTGGGAAAATGTTATCGTGTTGAAGGGATGAAGTGATTTGAAAGATAAAACATGACATGTAGATTTTGAAAAGTTGGATGATGTGGCAGTTGAATTAATTTTGTTAACCCATTTTGAGAAAGCATGCAAAACAACACATTACTACTAACTATAAGTGTTAAACGGGTCGGGTCATCTCGGTTCCGGACCGGCCCAGACCGTTTAAAACCAGAACCAACCCGGACCAGTTAAAGGGGGTTGGGTTGGGCTGGGTTAGGGGGGACACGCGGGTTGCACCGTTCATATTTTAAATACCGGTTACCCGGACCGGTACAACCCGTTAGATGAACAGTGTCGTTAAACCGGTTAACCGGCCCGAACCGGTTTAACGGTAAAAAAAAATTAATTTTTTTTTTAAAATTTGGGCCCAGATCTGACCGTTGGCAACGGTCCATTTCAGAAAATGGTCGTTGCCCAACGAGTGAATTGCATAAGTAGCCCAATTTTGTTTGTTTTTTTAAATTAACCTCCCTTTCAAAAACTATAAATACCCCCCCCCCTCTTCCTCACTTTTTCACTCATCTCTCAATCTCAATTCTCATATTCTCTCATTCTTCAATCTTCATTCTTCACTTATTAAAGTGCAATCAACTATTTGGCTATTGTTTTTGGAATTTAATTTATTGTAGTGTTTATTTTTTGAAGTTTGAACAATTGAACTTCAAAATTGGAACAATTGATGTTTCTTCGTGGTAACATTGGAGTTGTGAAATCATCAAGTGCTCAATTTATTGCCGAATTCGGTGCACTCCCTCCAACTCTTTCTCTTATTTACTATTTTATTTGCATATTTATTTGTTTTGTTGCTAGTAGTTAAATTTTTACAATATGTTTAATGCTGCAAAAAGAGTTTGTAATAAGGTTACTAATCGGGGAAATAAAAAAAGAGGTAGTACTTCAGCTTCAGCATCTGGTAGTAATTTAAATACCTCTCCAAATATTCTTGAAATATTACCTGATAATAATATAGATTATGAACAATTGCAGGAAGATTTTGGTATAGATGATAATGAATTAGAAATGGAAGATGAGATACCACCTACACCTAGTAGTGTTGGAGCTGCTAGCAGGGGTGATGGTCGTGGTGCTAGTAGTAGACCACTTGTGGCCCCGACTAGTAATCGTAGAAAAATAAGTAAGGTTTGGAAAATTTTTGAGGAAATAGAAGGTACTGATAGAGTTAAATGCAAACTTTGTAATGATACTTTTAAACATAAGACGGAGGGACAATTAGGGGGACTGGGACACTTAGTAGACATATGAGAATTGAGCATCCTATAGAATGGGGATCTGATGGAGATGGAAATCAATAAACTCTAAACCCTACTACAGGTGGTCTTGTGAAATATGATAAAATGAAGGATCATGAGGAGTTAGCAAAAATGATTGCTTTGGGTTGTCTACCTTTTTCTTTTGCTTCTTCATCATATTTTATTATGTATATTCAAAGGATTTACAATCCTTTATTTAAATGTATCCCTAGAAGTACTTGTAGAGCTGATATCTTTAGACTTCATGGACAATATCAAACATACATACGTTATTTGTTTAACCACCTTCCTTGTAGAGTTTCTCTAACTTCTGATATTGGCCATGCTGTTAATGGAAATGATTATTTGACAATTACATGTCATTGGATAGATGATACTACTTGTATGCAAAAACGTATTAACGCTTTTAGATATGATGAAGATCAGAGTCATACTGCTGCGTTTATAAGTAGTACTATTTGTGAAGTTATTGAATTTTATAATCTCAAGCAAAAAGTATTGTGTATGTCTTTTGATAATGCTTCTAACAATAATGCCGCAAATTCAATATTAAAACTACATTTGAAACCACCCCTTGATGAATTTTTTCATGTTAGGTGTGCATGTCATGTTTATAATTTAATTGTTAAAAGTGGCCTTGATTTATTTTCAACTGAGATTACTCATGTTAGAAGAGCAGTTGGTGTTATTCAAGGAAATAATAGATAATCTAGAATAAAGGAATTTAAGAATAGGTGTGTCCAGTATAACCTTAAACCCAGATTCATGCCAGACGAAACTGTTACTAGATGGAATTATACATATATATTTTAAAATATTGCTACAAATATAGATTCTCAATAACTGAAGTTGCTAATGCGCAGTGTACTAATCCAAACCGTATGTTAACAACTACTACTTGGGAGGTCATTAATGATATTGTTAAATTTTTACATAAATTTTATACAGCTACTGTTGACTTTTCTGGAGCATATTACCCTACTGTTATTATGGCTTTAGTACATATAGCTGAAATTTCTTTTCTATTCTTTGAATTTAAGAAGAAAGAAAAATATAGGGATGTTGTTGAAAAAATGCAAGCAAAATTCAAAAAATATTTCTTTCCAATTCCTCCGATTTACTTAATTGGTGCTGTTTTAAATCCTTCTATTAAGATGTCTGATTGTCACCAATTAATTAATGCTTTATATACTTATATGGAGATTGGACCAACTGAAACCCCAAATTTATATACTTGTATGAACAAGCTAAATGAATATTTACAACAATTATATAATTATTATGCAAATGTAATTGATGATGATGCTCGTAGTGTAGGCAATGTTAATCCCACTATGCACTATACCACTTCTGCTACTGTGGATGATGAAGAAGGCCTTGATAGTTTTAATATTTTTTTTACATTTTCTAACACTCAAACCAGTAGCAGGAACATTGATGAACTTTAATTCTACTTGTAGAAGCAAAAAGAGTCTCGCACAAAGGAATTTTCACCATTGGAATGGTGGCATGAGAATGGAAAGCAATTTCCTGTTCTTTTCACTATGGCTTGGGACGTGCTGAATGTGCCAATTTTAGTATGTTTCAGAGATTGGATTAGATCGGAACGAAGAAATCAAGGACGTGAAGATGTTAATAGCCCAGAAGACGAGGAACTTGGAGATATATTAACACATGTTAACCCATTCGAATTTAACACTCCAGAAGAAGGTCACTCAGTTCATATTGATTATGAAGAACTTACTAAGGCAATGCAAAACCTTTGAATTTACTCTCTTTTTTAGTTAATTTACTTGTTGTTAAATGTAAACCTTTCAATTTGTAAGTTTAAATTTTGAAATAAATGTAGAACTTGCAATTTATAAGTGCAATTTTATCCCATAACTTACAATAGTTATACAAAATACAAAAAAAAAAAAATACACTAAACCCAGCCCGGCCTGGCCCCCTCAACCCGTAACCCTTATGGTTCAATTTTTACCCGGATGAACCCGAACCCGTTAAACCCGGTAAGCCCCAACCCGTAACCGGCCCGGACCATAACCTGTGCGGGTCCAAAAAATCCCAACCCAGCCCGGCCCGGCCCACCCGTTTAACACCCTTACTACTAACCTATGGTACAGGAACCTGATGCCCGAACAGTTTTTGAAAAAGATTTTAGCAGCTCTTCTTTTGCAATTCATAATTGCACCTTTAGCTTCTATGATCGTTATGCATGTTTACTTGCAACGGTGTCGATGTGAGTTAGGCTTGGCTAGAAAACACTTTGGCTCATTTTACCTGAAGGTAATCTTCATAGCCAACTGATGGAGAATTAGGTTCTCAGTTTGGCTTCAATAACCCCAGCTTCATCTTGTTTCTTTTAGAGTGTTCACTACTCAAGGCTTTGGTGAATATATCTGGAATTTAGTCTTCTGTGCTGCAGAACTTCACACAGATCAACCCTTTCTCCATATTGTCCGTCAGAGAATGATGCCTCACATTAATGTATTTGGTCTTTTTCTGTTAAACTGGATTTTTGGGCAAGTTGAGTGTACCGGTGTTGTCATATAGAAGAGGCACCCAATCAGTGAATCCCTAAAATCCTCCAGTTGCTGCTTAATCCATAAGAGTTGAGCACAACAGGATACTGCAGCTACATATTCTACTTCAGCTGTTTCAGGTACCACTGAGTTTGTTGCCTTGTGTACCAAGACATGTGACATGATCATAGAATGTGGCCATTCCAAAAGTGTTTTTCATGTCCACAAGATAACCTGCATAGTTAGCATCAACATACCTAATGAAATTTAAAGTTGTCACCTGAAGGGTAATAGAGGACCGGGTCCTATGTTTCCTTAGGATATCTCAAAATTTTGTTGGCAGCCTTCAAGTGAGATTCCCTGGGATTTGATTTTGGGTACTATCTGTGATAGAAATACAAAAAGAACTAGGGAATTTTTTTTTTGGGGGCTTTTGATCTAGTTTAAATCTGGAATCAAGAGGAGCGATTATGTTATCGAGACGATGGGAGCTTTTATGTTTTCAAATGTGGACTGAAGTTTGATGAATGGAGGAACTGGGTAAATTGAGTGGATTTCCCTGCACTACTTGTTCTGCTACTTGTGGAGTACCTTGCACTGCAGCTTCAACTGTTTCTTCAGCTTCAGTGGTAGTAATTGAAGTACCAGGTTCCTCTTGAGAAGTGGAAGAGAATGTTGCATTGCCTTCACCTGTCTCCTTCATCTGACTCATCATATCAGTTTTCCCATTTGAAACATCATATATTTCCCAGGGACAGAAAGTATTTCATTATCTTGATCATTACTGTTTCCTTCCTTGTTAGAGGAAGGACTCTAGTTGAATAGCTCATGACCACTTTCTTCAACACATTGTGCTCTTTGTTGCAGACTTTGTAGATTTTTTTTTATATTAGACTTCCCAAGCTGGTCCTTTCTTTTGTTGAGATCATAGCATTCACATCCAAAGATTCTTAAAAGAGTTATCCTTGATTGTCTTTCATTGAGCAGTTCTTGGGGATTTTAGGAGGGACCTGATCATATACCTGTTTGCCAAGTAGTAAGCAATGTCTGTTGCTTCTGCCCAGAATTCCTTGGTAATTCCTCTATTGATGAGCATTGTCCATTTCTTCCAAAGTTCTGTTCTTCATTTCAACAACACCATTTAGCTGTGGAGTCTTTGGTGGTGAGAAATTGTGAGTGATCCCATTTCTATTACTAGACCCATCAAATCTTGGCATTGACATATTCTATCCTGTGGTCAGATCTGATACGTGCTTCCTTCAGTTCCGTCTCCACTTGGATCTTTCTAACAAGTGTCGCACATACTTCAAGAGTCTTTTCCTTTCCTCTAACAAGCAGTGTCCATGTGGATCTTGAATTTTGCAGCCCACGAACCAGGTTCTTCTGAGTCAGTTCATTCAGAAGTGATTGCCTTGAGTGTTCCAATCCTTTATGCCAAGGTTTAGCATCATTGTCAACAGCCTTTAAGCAGCTCATATCACCAGTTTGTAGGGATTTAAGGTCAGCGAAGTAGATGTTCTTGTTCTTTTGGCGACTACGGCCATTTCACCAGTTACCAGATTGGTAACTGTGCGCATTTTTTATAAGAACTCCACTTTGCACCCTTTAACACAGATTTGAGACACAGTTTTTCCATCTTTTCAACACTGAGAATATACCCCCCCCCCTTTCCTTTTCCCTTTTTTTGTTATACATATACAGGATACATTCTCTTTCTGCAGGGCTTTCAATGAGAGACAATCCTTGGTGTTTTTAGCATCCACTGTTCGTGAACCATTGCAGTCCACTTCTTCTCACTGTTCCCTGCACATATAAATTATGGGTTAGATTTAGGAACTCTAACTAGTTTGGGTCCCTTGTTATAAGAAAAGGGATGGATGAGGGCTTTTCTAGTCCATGAAAGCAATATTCGTTTCTTGCGAGAGGTACCTGGTCCCTCTTTAGTAGTCACTTTTTCAGTAAACACTTTATTTTTCTGAATAGATTGAACCCTGGCTTGGCAGTTTTCTTTGAAGTGTCCATTGTTCCCACAGTGGGTACATAACCAGATTTGAGGAATAGTGACGTACTTGTTGTGAGGGTTGTAGGGAGTTTTCTTCTTTTGGAACCGCATTCCCTGCCTGTTTTCACTATTGTTGAAGTACATGGCAGTGACAGCATCTGAGGACCAGGTCCACTTCAGAGATTTCTCAAGATCAATTTTTACTCTCTCCAATTCAGCTTGAAGTTGCCTATTTTTCTCAAGTTCACCACATAGACTAGTTTTTACATCATTTAATTCTTTCTCAAGCTTGATGTGTGTATCACTAGCTACTTCCTTCCCTTTCCCAAGATTCACAGTCCTATATTCTGAATTGAGTCCCTCAATGGTTTCCTCTAGGTAAGTGATTATTACCAAAAAGTCATCCCTCTCTTGCTCAGTAGATACAACTTTCTCTTCTAGAGTATGTTTCTCATTGCTAAGATCTTCTATGGTTTCCTTCAAATCAACTACCACTACCATAAGGTCATCTCTCTTATTTTCTACACTATTTATTTTTTCATTCAAAACTTCCTTTTCCTTTCCAAGATTAGCAATGGTCTCATTCAGCTCCACTACACAGACCACCAGATCATCTCTAGATTGTTCAGCTTCTCCTATTTCTATGGTCAAGATTTCCTTATCATTATCAAGGCTATAATATGCATCAATTAGAACATTTGTTAATGAACTTAACTTCTTAGAAGAGTAGGATTTCAGATTTCTCTGAACATCCCTAAAATTTACCTCATCATTTTCATCATCTTCATCATCGTTAGACTGAGCCATCAGTGCGAACAATGAGTCCAATTTTGTTGCTTTAGTTTCTACTGCCATCATGGAGCTGTTTTCTGCATCTGGTTCCCTTTCTGATTCACTGGAGGAGTCTCCCCAAGCAGTAAGAGCTTGTTTCACAATATTGTCAGCTACACTTTTTCGACTGAATCGTTTGTCTAGAACCGGGTTCCTTTTTGCTACTTTGTCAGAGTTTTGTTTGTATTGCTCCTATTTCAAAAGTGGACAGTCTTTGATGAAATGCCCTGGCTTTCCGCACATGTGACAAAGATCATTGTTCCTTGTGTTACTTGAACTGCCCCCCTCTTTGGTATACCACCATTCCTTCAAACCATCTTTTGAAATCTTTTAGTAAGATAGGCCATATCACTATCTTCTTCACTTGAGTCATTGTTTTCAGCCTTGAGTACCAGGTTCTTTTCCTTCTTTGGCTCTCTCCTTTCACTGGCTTTCTTTCTTTTCATCTCGTATGTCTTCAGATTTCCAATCAGCTCATCCATGGATAGAGTTTGTAGATCTTTAGCTTCAGTGATGGCATTTACCTTACTCTCCCAAGAACCAGGTAGAACACTGAGAATATTTCTTACAAGTTTGTTTCTAGGAATAACATCTCCAAGTGAATGAGGCTCATTTATGATGGATGTGAATCTAGTGTGCATATCCTGTATAGACTCATCATCCTTCATCTTGAAGAACTCATACTTAGTGGTGAGCATGTCAATCTTGGACTGTTTAACCTGAGTAGTTCCTTCGTGTGCGGTTTACAATGCTTCCCATATTTCTTTGGCAGAATCACAAGCTGAAACTCTGTTGTACTCATCAGGTACTATACCACATACCAAGATTTTCTTGGCGCGATAGTTCTTTTCTATGGCATTTATCAATATCACTGTACTTCTTTCTGTCTTTCGGCACCATTGGTCCACTTTCTCCAAGCTTCTTCATAGAAACATGTGGACCATCACAGATGATGTCCCGTAGTTCTGAAGTTTCGGCCATTATAAAATCATGCATACGAGTCTTCCACCAGCCGTAGTACTGACCATTGAATCAAGGAGGCCTGTAGGTTGATTGGCCTTCCTCAAAGTTGGGTGGAGCAGCCATTAAGATCCTTTCTAGGTATTAACCTTTTAGAAAGAACCTGCTCTGATACCAATTGTTAGCTTATATGAGTCCACCAAACTATAGAGCACCTAATCCTCTATGAGTTTCTACTGAGAACACTTATGAACCAGTAAATAAAAGAGACACAGGATTTTTACGTGAAAAAATCACACTCAAGGGGACAAAAACCACGACCTACCCTTGTAGGCTTTCAACTTCACAAACTTGTAATCTCACTATTACAAGCCACTTTGTAATGACTCTATTACAAAGACTTCAACTTAACTAACTTGTGATACTCTTACCATAAGCCACTTTGTCACTCTCTAGTTACAAAAACTTTAACTTATGACTAACTCTAGTCACAACACAAACTTAGAGGATTTTTGGGTTTCCTAAAACACAACTTCTAAGAAAGCAAGATAGGATTTACAATGAAGAACAAATAACAATATTACAACTCAACTACGGATACACATAGACTCATTGTGAAACTGATCCTTTAGTGGAGTTGCCTTCTTGTTCTTGACACACTTGTGACTTCAATATTGGATGAACACTTTTCTACTTGAGAGAATATCACTAAATGCTCAAGTGAATGTCTTGTGCATTGCACCAGGTTGTTATACTACAAAAGACATCACAATGGTGATGTCAATTCTTGGTACATGCTTCTTCCCAATGAGAAGTGACTGCTGCACTGTCGTATGTATAGTTGCAGACAGTCACTTTATGCAATTGCGTTCCAGTTGTATAGTTGACTTGTACTTTTATCAGAGAACACCAAGGGATCAGGTCTCTGTAGTGTTCCTTTTTGGAGCAGTTCATTTGCTGGAGATCAGACTGGATTTCGTTCATTTGAGATGTGTACCAAGTGAGTCAGGTTCTTTATATGGTTCTTAACATAAGTTTGTTAGATCATCAAAACATAAGAAGCATAAGGCAAAGACATTGAAAATCCATCAGATCAGATATGGCGACTCGTGTGCTCTATGGATTTGGACACTAGGAGTTTTCATGAGTAGATTATTTTATGGTTATGGACTGTGAAAATGTGGCCAAAGCTAGTCAGAGGATGGTATGCATTATGATTGGGTCATTGTGGATCTTCGGAGGGTTATTTATCTATTTGTAGTTGACTAGAGTTAATTTAGAGGGGGTCCATTGGTAGGCTCAATTAGGATGTGTATCCTACACCGAGTCGGATTGGTTGACTCCATACCGCTATTATTGAGGGATGTAACATTCAGTTGTTGTTGAGCTTATTCGTATTCTGAAATGATCTATGAGTTACTCTTCTATGCTACGAGGGGTTGCGATTCGTGGGCTACATGCACGCATGGTGCGGTTCTATTGGGGTCTTATAATAGATTTTGAGCGAGATGATGTTGATACCCAACTTTTTCCCATATATATATGCACTTTCGAAATAGCACATATACAATTATAAGCATGCATAAATATTTTTATAATTTTTCCATAATTTTAAAAGCTCCAAATCAATTTATTTCTTCTCTTTTATTTATAAAATATCCAATAATTATCCTTCAAATTACTTTTGTGATGATTTAGTCATTTGAATTCTTTATTTATGCCAAAATAGTGTTTAAATATTTTTAGTGCATTTTTTGTAATTATATTAACATTTTCAGGCTAAATTACACATCTTTGCAATAATAGCCCTACTAATGCATAATTATATTATTGATGCATAAAATGGTCTTTTATATTTTTAAAATGTTAAACAACTATTAAATCATTTTAGTACACGAAAATATTTTTTGGAATTCATTCATTATTTTTTAAAATTATATAGTTATTAAAAGTGGCTATTTAAAGTCTAGCCTATTTTTATTTCAATTTCAGCCCTATTTCAACCCAATACTAGCCCAATTTTAATTTTAATTTACCTAGCCCAAACCCAGCTACCCGAGGCCCCAAAACCCTTTTAATCCCGATCATTGATCATAGAGATCAACGTCCACAAACGACCCTTCCTAAAATAAACCAAATGACCCCCCCCCCCCCCAAACCCTTTCATTGTACACCATCCGCCGCCCTGAAACCCTTCTCTTCTCTCAAACGCTCTCAAACCTAACCCTAATCAAACCTAATCGTCACTCGTCTATGGCTATCTCCGGTGGTCTCTCACCAACCCCAAGCCTCTATTAGCCTCTCTCATGTTGATATTGCAATCTCCATGGTCCTCAAGGGACCAGGGTCAGTTGTCTTGCATCTATGGTCCCTTTCTCGCCTGTTTCAGGCCGTTCCAGTGTGATTCCGAGTAAGATCGTCCTATATTGACTACGATCTATGTGTTTCTAAGCATGTTTCTTCACCTCTGTGTTGTCCTCTTCGAAACCCTAATTTCTTTTTCTGAACCTCTTAGATCTGTACAAGATCTGAGATGATTTGAACGTGTTTCATATGAGTTTTACAACAACCTTGAGATTCTTTACAAGAATTGTATGATTTTCAAGTGATTTTCATCTTTTTCTAAACTAGGGTTTCCGGAAATTTCTTTTACAAAATGTTTGATGATTTTTGAGTGTTTAATCTTCTGCTTTTTATGTGTTTTGACTGATTTTGTAAACCTTAACTCATTTGTACTAAAAGTCCTAATTTTTTAACGTTCTTCGTCTTGTTTCTGAGTATTGGTATACTGATTATGCTCTTGCTTTGGTTCTTGTGATTCCTCGCGATTTTCTTGTCCTAATATGACTCTATTGAATTTCTTAGTTCAATCTTTTACTGATTCTATATACTTGTATTCATCCTGACTATTCATGTTAAGACTTATATCTTTCTCCTGGAATCAGTGTTGATTTAACTATTTGTTTCATTAAAATTACGTGTTGAATCCTGACTATTCATTTCTTACCTTATTTTATTTGCTAAACTTGTGACTCTATACGTGATTTTCTCCTTGACTATTTAGAAATTCTTATTCGCTGATTTGATTTGAACTTTTTTCCTCAACAAACTTTGATTCTTATTTTTTATTGAACCCTTTTGCCTTAATTAGCTTTCCCCTTTGCCTTTTTTGCTGATCTTTATTGATTGTTACCTTAATTGAAACTTTTGTTCATTTACTCCTAATTACCTACTCTATACCCGAATCTTACATGATTCTTTTCCTTAAATATCTAGTATGTTTTTACCATTGATTTGATTATCCCTTGATTAAGGGGAAGACTTGCTGATTTTTGCATGTGATTGATTCCCTGAATCTCTTTAATTGCTCTTAATTTATCCCTTACCTTATTTTGCTAAGCTTTTGATTACTATATAAAATCCCTCTTATTCTCACTTCTGTGGACAGAATATTAGTTCACAAAAAAAGCACACTTACACTCTAAAAGTTCTCTTTCTCTTCTGCTATTTGTGATACTTACTGATCTAGCCGGCTAAAAGCCAAGGCTAGATATTGGAACTTCATTTGCTTTATAATCTGCACCCTTTTCTTCAATTGGTATGTCTCTAGTTATGTTTTGAAATCTAAACCCTACGGGTTTCATTCTTGCACTAGTTCATCAGTTATGAATTCAACTTGTATTCCTGCCTACTTCTTTGCTCAGCATGTCTAAACTCTGCCTGTTCAATGTATTCTTTATATTCTGCACTATTTCCTGCTTACTTCTTTGGCTGGCATGTCTAAAACTCTGCCATGTTCAATGTATTCTTTATACTCTGCATTCTTTCCTGCTTACTTCTTTGCCTAGCATGTCTAAAACTCTGTCTTGTTCAATGTATGCACTCTTTCCTGCTTACTTCTTTACCTTGAATGTCTAAACTGTATGTTTAATTCTGTTCAAGACTTGTCAGTTATGATCTATGTCTTAACTACTTACTGTCCATGATTAACCTGCTGAGTCTCTAAGACCCCAAGTGTTTTATGCAGTTTGTTGACTATATGTTTCCTCTATACTCTATCCATGTACCCCAATCCCTTTATCCCCATGTGAGATTTGTTTGTTAAGTGTTTTCTGAATCTGGATATTTTATGACCAATTGATTGTGTGCTGTTTTGGTACTCTCCCCAAACTGTCTTTTACCACCAAACTGTTTCCTGTTTCAGAAAAACCTTTCACTTCTAAAGTAATCTATGTAACCTTTTCAAAACTATGCCAAGCACTCCCACTTTACTCTTAGAATACTAGGTTCTGCCCCTCTGATATGTGTACTACCTTGAGATCCTTGAGATCTCTCTGAACTCTGGCATGTCAGAGCTGGCCTTTCCACACTGCACCTAAATCAGTTATTGTTTGAAAAAAGGTCTAGGTGTGAGCACTGCCCGGGATCCTTGAGGTCCTTAGGGAACTCTGACATACCTAGACATGAATTTGGCTATGGAACTTTGGGCATTTGAGGCTATTGGAGGCTGGGAAGTCATTTGGGCCTATTGTAGGCTCCCTATAGATTAAATCCTATTTATTTATGTATTTTTATTTAATTTATTAGTCTATAATAATTTTTGTAAACAAACATTGGGGTGATTAGTAAAAAAGGGTGGGTAGTTATATATATTAGGTAAATTGAGTAGATACCATGCCCATATGGTTCATGTTGATTCAAATGTGTTTGTTATGTTTGCTTTACTTCCACATAATTAAAAACCATGTCTATAGGATCTAAATAGCTTTAATAATAGAGATCATACCTATAAAGTTAAAATCATCTTTATAATTAGATAGCATGCCTATAGAGTGTAAAGTAATTGAAGTTCAGTTTTCATTGCAGCATGTATTCAAATTCGTCTCCTTAGAAATCATGCCTATAAGTTTAAAAGTCAGCTTTGAATAATTAGATACTACACCTATATGAATTAAAATCAGCTCTAATAGAAATTATGCCTATAGAACTTAAAACTAGTTTAGTTCAATAAATCAGTTCAAATTCGTGTTCTGAATTGGCTTAATTAATTCATCTGTCTGTTTCTTTAATAGATTTTCAAACGCTGCCTCTATTAATACTGCTAGAAAGCATGCATATAGGATCTCAAGTTGTTGTTTAAAAATCATTCTACTGTTTACTGCATTCCTAATCAATATATATGCCATGCTTTTAGGACGTCACTGTTATGCGTTTAGGAAAGCCTCTAGGGCGATTAAATTCCTACAACTATAAATGTTGCACTTTGTTATTTAAGACTGTTCACATTCACAGGTCTAAAATCAGTAGGTCTTTGACACTTCAGTCCTAATTCAATGATGTATACTTTCTACTCACTTAGATATCATTTTTTTAGGGTTTCCTCTTAAATACTTGAAACTGTTGTTTGAAACATGCACTGGTTTGTTATGATTGTGGGGGTAAAATGTGAACCTTTATTTGTTCCTCCTTTAACTGCAGTCCTAATTGTTTTTGATTGACGTCTAGACTTTTATTCTTTAAAACCTTAGAAAGTTCTAAAACTACCTAAACTAGAGGTCCTAAATACCTCCAGGGCCACAAGGAAGGTACGGGTAGTGCACGCATAGGACATCTATCAAGGTTATTAGAACGCTTTAGGCTATGACCAAAGGGAAGGAACTGGGTAGTAATGATATGATGACTACGCGCTAATGTCACGTGTAGCCCCTCATTGAGAAGTGATTATCGGGCATTGTGTGGAGTGATCCTGTAGGCCAACCAACCTAGGATCCCTCATTCCTAATTCCCGATGTTTAAACTTTATTTTTCTTTATACATGTGCAACTTGTACAAACATTTTCCCCTATTCCATTACTTGAGTCATATATGTGCTTAACATGCCTTTATTTGAAAGTATGTGTTTAAACTATTTATTTGTTAAAAGGACTAATTCACATAAGTATAAGTTCGGCTGGGACCCACCGTTGTGGACCGAGAGGGGTGCCTAACACCTTCCCCTCAAGGTTATTTCGAGCCCTTACCCAAAATCTCTGGTAATGCAAACTAGTCTAAGAGTTAATTTCTCTAGGTGCCCTAATGCACCATAATCCGTTAGGTGGCAACTCTTCAAAATACCTAAACCCTAAAAGGAATGAGTTATTACCCCATGAATGTCGAAACCCGGACTTCTCTCCGCGGAGGGAAAAAAGGGGGGGCGACAGATGAGTAATTTGGTATTGCGTGATTGATGGCGTATTGGATATGACCTTTCGGGTTTTGTATGGCATTATGTCATTTGCTTCTCCGTGGTTAAGCTAATGCACTTTGGGTGTTTGGCGTCAAATTTCGCATGGTTATTGATTTGAGCTGAGTGGCTCGAGATATATAATATGGACCCGTGTTTGGATGGGGTCAGGCATTGCAGCGGAGTTATATTGAGATATGATCCCTTGTGTTAGATTTGTGTTTTATGGTTCTACAGTGTGTGATGGGTTTTTAGCATCTCATTGTGGCAGTACTTATTGAGCTTGTTGGACGGTTCTCTCATTTGAGTCATTTTCTATGTTTGAGTACACTTGGCTTGTTACTTATTAGTGCACGGATTGCACGGGTTGTGGCTTTTTTATTGTTGTGGCATGTCACTAGAGTGATTATGTTAGATGAGATGAGGCCATTGTACCTAGAATGGGTGCTATCGGATCTGATTCTAGTATATTTGGAAGGATATTGTTGTTGATCGGCTTAGAAATTTGCTATAGTTCCTATGGAAGGAGAGGGAGTTCCACAACTGGTTGATCGGATGAATGGTTATGAGTTTCAGTGTATTTCTTTCATCATTGACTGTGTACAAAGGTTTTAGAACGAGGCTTTATGTGATATGAGGTTTATTACTAGGATTGAGTTATTTTGAGCAACTAGTGTGATTAGAAATTATCAATATGAGTATTTGAGTTATGCGGTATATCATATGATTACATCTTGGGTTATGATTGTGAGCACGTGATTTTTGCCCTATATGAATTACTCCCATAAATTCAAAACAAAATAACTTCTTTTCATTATTTGCAATTTTGTGGATTTTGTGGCATTTTTTGATAATTGTTTGCATTTGTCTGTGCATGCTTATTTTATTTAATACACGAAAATTCAAAAAACACACTGCATTTGTGTTAGAACTTATTTTCACATTCTTAGGATTAATTAATAAATTAGTTGTTTTATAAAAATGGAAAATCACAAAAAAAAATAGTTTATTTTGCACTTTTTAATTTTAATTTCGAACTTTGGTAGTTTTCCTTGAATTTGGTTTTTAATTAGTTGTGGTAATTATTATTTAGAGTTAGTTAATTTAGTTTGATAGGGTAATTAGGTTTTAGGGTTTAATTTAGATTTTAATTTAATTTTGAAAAAAAAAAAGAATTGTTGGAAAAATTGATTTGAAATTAGAAAAGAATGAAAGGCAAAGAATAAGAGGTCAGTTGGGCCATGTTTAATTAAAATTCTCAGGCCCAATTTCCTCACACCCATTCAAATCCGCCCAAAACCTGAGTCCAACTCAGCTAACATATTTTGATACCCAAACGGCATCGTTTAGAGCTCGCGGGTGTCAAGCCAATCCTGGCCCTCTATTTCATTCCATCCGATGGCTGTAAACAACACCCCTACTTCACATAAAGTTGTCCAAATGACCAAACATAACCTAAGATCCTTGGTTGTACCGTCTCCGTCTCTCATCTCTCTCATACAACCCTAACGCCGCCTTTGAGCGAATCTGGCATTATTACCGGTGAGACAGCTCCAAACTGTCACCAAGTCTCGACCACATAATCCACATAGCCCCTTAAACACTAAACCACAACCATTTTCCCCTGAATCTTCTCCTCTTCTCCTTAATTTCGGATCTTAAAACCGGAACCCTAGATTCGTATCCCCCTTCGATCCTTCATTTAAAGGTCTGACCCCGCTACTCTCTGAGCTTTCGAGTTTGATTTAGGGCCAAAATGAGTGTTAGACATTTATTCTTGCAAGAACAAATCGACTAACACTCCTCTTCGCCCCAAATCGGAGAATGCTGAAGTCATTCAAGCCTTTCTCCTATTTGGTTATTTTAGGTATTTCTTCGCCTTTCTTCATTTTTCTGTTCTTGTTTTCTCATGTTCCTCTACCTCTATCTCTTCCCCCTTTCTATCACCTATTTTCCTTTTGTCCGCCCTTGTATGCATTTCAATTTGCATATGGTGTGTTTCTTCTTAGTTCTTTTGTTTTTCTGAATAAATGTATTGCATGTTTAAGATTCAAGTCACATTAGTTAATTATCAGCATTTTAGTTAGTACTTGTCTTCTTCGGTATCTTGATTTCATTTTGTTGTTTTTATCTGTTCCATTAATTTTTTCTCTTTTGATGCCAAAATGGCAGAATGGTTTGGGCTCATTTGTTTTGCGGCCTGTGATTTTCTTATCACAATATGGGCCTCAAAGGTTCAGGAGCCCAAATGGCTATAGAATTTGCCAGCCCGTTTAGCCCAAGGCCTTTGGGTTATTTGTCTGCTGATGTTTGGAAGTAAAAATAGAGGTATTAAGGGGTATATTAGGAAATCTAGGGTAAGGGAATCTCAGTAACAGACTAGGGAAGCTTCTTGGAAGCTGGGGTGGGGACTTATGTGAAATTCTGAGTTTTAAGATAAGGGTACCTAAGCTGAAACAAAAATTCCAAAGGGTGTAAAATGAAAAAACTGTTTTCAGCATTGTTTCCCTAATAGCTTGCCTATAAAGGCATCATGACTTGATATTCAAGTCAAGGTTGAGGAGACTGAAATTCTGAAAAAACTGAAACGGCTGGGAAATCCTGAAATATCTTTGAATCCCTGTATTTTCTTGCTGAGAACTGCTGAAATTTTGCTTTGGAGTTGATTTCTGATCTTCAATGTTTAGTTAAAACCACTGAAAAATGATAAATTCTTGCATCTGGGTTGAAAGGGGTTAAGTTTGAATCTATAGAGTCTGGTTTGGAGTGTTGTTGTGGTTTCTACTGTTCCATTGCTGGGTGTTAAAGCTGGTTTCTGCTGCTTTGCTTCTGCTGAACCCTTGCTCCTTTGTTTTCCCATTATTTCCAGGTATATCATCTCTGAATTCTACTCCATATGATACTTGACTTGAAGAGTGAAATGGAAAGTGGAAGCTTGAAGCTTAGCATTAATTAGTTTGTTCATAGTTTAGCTCATTTCTTTTTCTTTCTCTCTGAATCTCTTAGTTCTGAAAATCATTTCTTCTGTTTCTGCTACCCTTCCGATATTTAGTGGTGAAGCTTATATTACATTTTCTACTTAAGCTTCTTCTTTTAATAATCATGCATTGTGAAGGTTGAAGCTAGATCTCTGAAAGTTTTAATATCATGCTTACTTTAGGTGGTAGAGAAATTCATGCAAAAGTTACATGTTTACTTTTAGTTTTCTTTTTCTGTCTTCATGTGTTAAAGGAACAAATCCATGTGGTTGAGAATCTGAATGTGGTTTTGAGGTCCATGTAATTTGTATGCTAGCTTTTAGGGATTCTGATAGTATTGAGAAGAGCTTGTTTGAGTTTTAATTTTGTTAAGCAGTAGTCAGTGTAGAATTCATGTGAAGAGAAAAGAAAGGCAAAGTGGTCAAGATTGCTTTCAAGAGTAAAGGCATGTTACTGCTTTAATATTGGTTGTGCACGAGCATGTTAAGTTAGAATTGGTGTTTAAATTTCAGATTGATTATCTAGTTAATTTGTGCTTGAATGTTTAAAATTCAGAAGTAATTTGTTAATTCAATGGCATGTTTCGTCAGTCTTGATTGGGTTTGCATTTTACTGATTTTATACCAACGTTTGGATTCTGAAAGTTGGGCTTAAGTTGGCCCAGCAAAGGAGTGTTTCCCCCTCAGACTCATTTTGTATATCTTGTGTCCTTAACGTCCGTTCTTTTAAGAATTGGGCTCATCTTGGGCCAAGTCGGAAAACATTGGCAAATGGATTGGTACACTCTTGTATTTTGGGCCTGCCCCTTTTATTTTCCCTTCTGAATGGTGTTGATAGCCTAAAGTGTTTCTCTTCTGTCGAACAATCGGCCTTATTTCTTTTCTTTTTAAAAAAAAAACATTTTTCCCCTTAATTAGTTTGGACATTAGTATAAAAGTAGGATTCAATTCCTTTTCATGTTTAGGTAACTAGATCCCTTCAGTTAGTTGGGGCGTGTCATATTAAATAATACAACCATCCATGGCCCTCGAAACTAAATTTAGCAATCTTTTAATAGATTAGTCGAAGTATGCCATGCCAAATAAAACCTCAAAATGCGTGGCCCTCGTTTAATTAACTAAATCCTTAGAAATTGAGGCGTGCCATTTAGTCGAATTTTCATGGCCCTCGCAAAGTTGCAAACGCGTAGTTGCTTTAGGCGCGTTATCTTAATAATTTACTTTCCTAAACTCGGGTGCGCATTTATGTGACCCAAATTCAAATCTCAACGTTAGATAAAATGTGTTGCGGACTGCGGGTGCATTTATGTGACGTAGTTTGAAACATATTTTAAATGACGTTACAATATTCCTTTAATTAATTAAATAAAAGCGGTTAAAAAGTTAAAATTGCACAATAGGTTCAAAATGTTTTAAAATCAGATAATTATGCCAATAATAACAGTTGAGCGATCGTGCTAGAACCACGGAATACGGGAATGCCTAACACCTTCTCCGGGTTAACAGAATTCCTTACTCGGATTTCTAATTCGCAGACTGTAATACAGAGTCAATCTCTCCTCGATTCGGGATTTAACCGGTGACTTGGGACACCATGAACTATCCCAAGTGGCGACCCTGAATTTTAATAAAATAATCCCGTTTCGATTGTCCTTTAATTGGAAAAACTCCTTTATACATCTTTCTTCCGGGGTGTAGTTTAAAAGGAGGTGTGACAATGATTACGGTTTGATACATCTTGTTTAGACTTATATAGTGTGTAGATGCGAAATTCTGATCTTATGGAAAATTCCGAATGTTGGAAATTTGGTTCTAAGGTTTATGTGCTATGTTGAATTATGAAATTTCAGTTATGTTGTGTTATTAGACAAACCTATATGGGATTGGGTGATCTGGGATCACCCCGACTATATGCATGGTAAGGTTACCCGACGATTTGATGGATTTTAGAACAAATCTGGGCACGTTCGAGGATGAACGTATGTTTAAGTGGGGAAGGATGTAATGACCCGACCGGTCATTCTGAGCAATTTTACTTTGCTCTGTAGTTTTCGGGCATGAGTAGCTCCATATGATGTATTATGACTTATGTGAATCGTTGGTTTTGGTTTTCAGGTTATTCAGAATTGATTTGGAAGAATGATTCTCATCTAGAAGCTTTAAATTTGAAAGGTCTGACCAAGTTTAACTTTTTAGTATTTGACCTCGGATTGGATTTATGATGGTTCCGTTAGCTCCGTTGGGTGATTATGGACTTAGGAGCACGTCCGGATTTCAATTTGGAGGTCCGTAATAGAGTTTGACTTGAAATGGCGAAAGTTGGAATTTTGAAATGTTTGACGGGAGTGAAATTTTTGATATCGGGGTCGGATTCCGATTCCAAAAGTTAGAGTAGGTCCGTAATGTCAAACGTGTCTTGTGTGCAAAATTTGATATCAATCGGACGTGATTCGATAAGTTTTGACGTCATTTGTAGAAGTAGTAAATTTCAAAGTTTATTAGGCTTGAATCCATGTGTAATTCATATTTTTGATGTTGTTTGAGGTGATTTGAGGGTTCAACCAAGTTTGTATGGTGTTTTAGGACTTGATAGTATCTTTGGTTGAGGTTTCGGGGGCCTCGGGTGAGTTTTGAGCGAGCCTGGGCATGTCGGCTTTCTGATGTTATTCTGGAACGTTGGAAGTGTGGATCACACAATTTCATGTGCTAATGCACATTTTTGAGTGTTGTAGCAGATGAAAAAGTGCTTCAGCAGACGAAAATGTGCGGACCGCAGAAGAAAAGTGTGGACCGCATAATTTTGTTTACGGCCACACTTCAGATATTTCGCAAATTCGCCGGTTCGGCTTCAGAAGCTTATATCTTTTTATCTATAAGGAATTTAGAGATGATTCAAAAACGAAGGTTGTAGCCCTTTGTGTCTAGTTTCCAGAAAGATAGGGAAATCATAATTTGGATATCTATACGGAAAGCTATGGCTAATTTAATTAAGCCTTGTAGTGGAGAGGCTGTGAAGTGCGGCCGTACAATTTTGTGCGACCGCAGTACTTGGAAATGTGCGGACCGCACATTGGGAGGTCAAAGGGTGTACTATAGAACCGAGGCTTTGGGTATTATTTCATTTTTGGACCTAGAGAGCTCGTTTTGTGACGATATTTCATGGGGTTTTCAAACAATTCATCGAGGTAAGTGATTCTAACTCGGATTTGGTTAATATACATGAATATACCATTGTTTTCATCATTTAATTAGTATTTTGAGATGAAAATTGGGGGTATTAGCCTAAAGTCTCATAGAGTGAATTTTTGAGTTTTGAACATCGTTTCGGAGTCGGATTTGAGTGAAACTAGTATAGTTGGACTCGTAATTGATTGGGTTGTCAGATATTGTGAGTTTTGTTGGGTTCCGAGGTGCGGTCCCGGGTTGGACTTTAGGATTATTTTGGGATTTTAATTAAAGATTCAACATTTATCGATGGGTTTGTTTTTTTGGCATTATTTGATGTATTTGAGTTGTTTTGGCTATTTATGAGCCTTTCGGAGGCCCGTACGTGCGAGATGGTATTTTTAGAGCATCGTTTGAGCAATTGGAATTGTCTTATTCAAGGTATCTTAGTGCTGAGGGTATGAAACCCTGAATTACATGTTATGTGATTGTTATTAAGGTGACGCACATGCTAGGTGATGGGCGTGTGGGCGTACACCCTGTGAATTGTGACTTCGTTGTTTCCATGGCGATGTATAGTGACCTATCTTGTTGTTATTTGTGTTTTCACCATGTGATAAAGTAATTGAGCTGTTAATCATGTTAGGCTTTACGCCGATACTGTTGGGACCCATAGTGGTCATTTCTTGCCGTCATCTCACTAATTTTACTTATATGTTCGTACTAAGTCATATTCATGCATTCATATCATATCTTAGTTTCAGTTGTTATTTATTGATACATCATATCATTGTTGTCAGGCCAGTTTTATGACATTGTGAGCCCATGAGTGAGACTGGACAGATTGAGGACTGAGTGAGGTTGAGAGCCTGATTATGAGTGACAGTTATGGGATCGGGCTGCACGCCGCAGCATGTTATATTGATTACATTTTATGGGATCAGGATGCACGCCGCAACGATATAGCGCTTGAGTTGAAGGAGCCCCTCCGGAGTCTGCACACCCTAATGAGCGCAGTCGACTATGTATGTGTGTGTATATATATATATATATGTGTGTGTGTGTGTGTGTGGATTGGGTTGCACGCCGCAACAAGCCTTATGGCTATATATATAGAGAGAGATCGGGTTGCACGCCGCAACGAGCCTTTTATAAATAAATATATATATATATATATATATATATATATATATATACAAATTGAGGACTGAGTGAGGATGAGAGCCTGATTTTGAGTGACAGTTATGGGATCGGGCTGCACGCAGCAGCATGTTATATAGATTACATTTTATGGGATCAGGCTGCATGCATCGGATTGCACACCGTAACAAGTATTGTTTAGTGCTGAGTGATTGAGTATGCTGAGTATTGATCACGGTAAGAGATAATGCGAGACAGTGAGATTTAGTATTGTGAGAGTGTGAGTACATGAGTTCACCACTAAGAGACATTGCATTTGACATGCGTACTTGAGATACATGCATAGAGATGCATTTCCTTTTGCTGCCCGATTTTGGTGACATTCATGATTTTACTTGTATCTCGACATGTAGGCATTGAGATATACTTTCCTCATGCTATTTGAAAATGAAACATTAACCTGATGAAAGGTTTCTGGGAAAAATTTCAGTTTCTCAAACTTATATATATGTGTGTGTGTGTGTGTGTGTGTGTGTGTGTATAAATGGATCGGATTGCACACCGCAACAAGTATTGTTTAGTGCTGAGTGATTGAGTATGCTGAGTATTGATCACGGTAAGAGATAATGCGAGACAGTGAGATTGAGTACTGTGAGAGTGTGAGTACATGAGTTCACCACTAAGAGACATTGCATTTGACATGCGTACTTGAGATACATGCATAGAGATGCATTTCCTTTTGCTGCCCGATTTTGGTGACATTCATGATTTTACTTGTATCTCGACATGTAAGCATTGAGATATACTTTCCTCATGCTATCTGAAAATGAAACATTTACCTGATGAAAGGTTTCTGGGAAAAATTGCAGTTTCTCAAACTTACTCACATTTTTGACGATTTCGGTAAAGGATTTGGGTTTTCGCTGCTATACTTGAAAAGCGAAACTATTTTTGAAAATTATGAATAATGTGAGCATTTTAAATTCCGAGTTATTTCTTTAATTATTTGCTTTACGTTATGATGAACTGTTGTAGGCTATTGGTGCTAGACCCAACCTATGTTCCAGCTCGTCACTACTTTCAATCTAAGGTTAGGTTTGTTACTTACCAGTACATAGGGTCGGTTGTACTGATACTATACTTCTGCACATTGCATGCAGATGTTGGCTGTTGAGGTTGCTGTGTTCGATGGGAGCTGGATTTGAAAATGTATATGCATTCCGATTGTGGCTGCCTCTTGTTTAGGGTAGCCGTAAATTATAGATTCATAAAATTCTGTTTATGTACTTTTCAAACAGAAGATGTATATACTTCATATCGGCTTTGTATTTTCTATTCTTAGAAGCTCATGATTTGTACTACCAGTCCTTGGAAATGTATATGATTTAGATAATTCCTTTGTTTAATCGTCTTTTTAATATTATTGAAATTGGATAGTTATTAATTGGGTTATCTAGTGGGTTGGATTAGTGCCATCACGATTAGTAGATTTTGAGTCGTGACAAAAATGCTAATTAAACTTATTCTCTATGATTCTTTGAAGCAAAAAGTATCTATTATATATTTTGAGAATGTGTTGCGAAGTCGAATATTTACTCTTTACATTTCAACAACTTCTTGGGTAAGACTACAAGTTATGATTGGACAGTCTTGTATTCTATGAAAACTTTAGCTTAGCCAAACAAAAGGGACAACTTGGAAGGAAGACAAGTGTAAAAGGTACGTAAGAGAATCATATCTTTTGAGGCGTATTATGGCCTCCATAGCCTTTTTAATCTTGAACCACAAGTAATCTTCCTTAGAGTAATAATAACATGGATCTAAATTTCCCAAAGTGAAGAGCTAGAAAGCAAATCTAGCGTTGCTTGGATCTAATGTCTTGGCGCTTAGTTGTTAGGAGACATCAATTATTTCTTTTGATATGAAATTAAGATGGAATCTCTTCAACGTGAATTATTGTTCTAAAAACAAATTATTGCTCTTTAAATCATATTAAAGATCCTTTGGTTGATTTTTCGTAAATTATATGAGTTTGGAACAACAATATTGGTAAGTTTTGGCTACTATATGTGAAAAGATAAAAATGTTGGAAAAATGGGCTCAAATTACCTAAAATATTTTATTAATATTTTAATTATTCCAGGTTGTATGTTAGCTCATAAATGTGAACCAAATTATTAGTGCAATAATTAGACATTAGGTTGTGCACTATGTGTTTGGTGGGTCTAATAATATGGTGGCAAGCATAAGCTCAAACCAATGAGACCCTTAATGGGAGGGTCCATTAGGGTTTCAGTTCAATTAGCTCGCTTAATTACCGTATACTGCTCATTGAATTAGGTGATATACTTTTGGAACAAAAAAGTTGGAATATACTTAGGTTATAGACCGATAGTATTCAAGTATTTATAGAAAATATATGAATCAATTAAGAATTTCATGTTCAGATTATAATATGATTGAAGTGTAGATTCTTTACTATACTCGCTAGTCAAGGTGAAAAAGTGAGAGGACTTTAAAAGAAAGGAAAAGAAACAAGTTTTCCTAAATGTACATGTTACAATCTGAATAAATAATGAACAGTAAACTTTGTGAAACAGAAACAAAAAAAGAAAGTTAGCATCAACAGAATGTCGAAATAATATATGGAAAAAATAATTTCGGAATAAATTGAGCTCATTGAATGCACAGTATGTCCTTAAAGAAATTATTCCCCTCAAGTATCCGAGGTGCTGGAATATTCACTACTAGAAATCCGGTAAAAAGCGACCACAAAAAGCGACCAAAGTTGGTCGCTTATAGGCCTAAAAGCGACCAAAAAGCGACCAAACATGTCTGGTCGCAATATTGCTGGTCCCTTTATTTTAGGGACCAAAGTTGGTCGCTAATTAGCAACCAACTTTGGTCTCTAAGGTAAAAGGACCAAATATTCCGGGTATAGACTATAGCGACCAACTTTGGTCGCTTTATTATTTTAATAATATAATTTTGGCGACCAAAGTTGGTCTCTAAATGTAAAATATGTTATTTATTTATTTATTATTAATCATAAAAAAGCGACCAACTTTGGTCTCTAATCCAAATATTATATTTTAAAATCTGGAAAATAGAGACCAAGATTGGTCGCTTTTTTTTTATTTTTTTATTTTTTTTTAAAAATAAGCGACCATAGTTGGTCGCTAACTTCAAGAAATAATTTTTTTTAATTATAAGCGACCAACTTTGGTCGCTATATTTCCAGAATTTATTTATTTTTAAATAGAATAGCGACCAAAGTTGGTCGCTTTTGAGAAATCTGGGTTAAATAGCGACCAAGGTTGGTCGCTATTGCCCAGAAAATTGTTTTTTTTAAGGGAAAAGCGACCAATTAGCGACCAAAGTTGGTCGCTTTTCTTGGTATATTTTTGCCAGAAAATGCCTGTTTTGGCAGCTACACCACCTGCCAGCTTACCAAAAATCCTAAACATGCATTTTATGCCAACAACAACAACAACAATAAACAACAACAACAACAACAACAATAAAAAGCAACAAAGTATAAAGTTCAATAGAACTAACACATTAAGCTAACAAAACTAAGTTAACGCTTATTACAAGCCCATTCGAAAACTGGTTCTATTGTCTAGTTCAAAGTATATAAAGTACTCAAGGAGTGTTCTTTCAGCATCCTCATCCGAAAGTTGGATTGCCTCGCCCGACTCATTAGGTGGCTGACTGCGTATGAATTCCCCCACATCAGCTGTGAAGCGAACCTATAAGAAAAATTATATTGAATTAGTATTTCAAAATTTATATAAAAGTAAATCAAAATACTTAATGAAAAGTAAAAAACTTACATGTATAGTCGAGGCTCGACCCTCGACCCACCTTTCTAGATCAGTCTCTTTCTTCTTCTTTACAATACGAGTCTCATTGAATAACTCATCTTACTTCATTGGCATCATAAAGTTGTCTGGTGGCTTTGGTGATTATCCTCGTGGTACTATTACTCGGGATGAACTTAGATACAGAGAGTAACTTGGATACAGTACCCGACAGGGTGTGTCTTTGATCAATTGTTGTTCTCATTAGCGACAATGATGATGAGAAGGCAATGGCATGTGTTTCAAACAGTGATGGTGTAGGTAAGAATTTAACATTTCCTAAGCAGATAAAAGAAGAGGTTATAGAGGAATTCTCTACTTCCTCTTGGAAAATGAAGTAGAGAATTCCTCTATAACCTTTTCTTTTATCAATTTAGGAAATGTTAAATTACTACCTACACCATCACTGTTTGAAACACATGCCATTGTCTTCTCATCATCATTGTCGCTAATGAGAACAACAATTAAAGGCACACTATGCCAGGTACTGTGTCTAAGTTATTTTTGGTGGAAGTTGCATTGCATGTCTAATAAAGTCATCAACCCCTTCTACAAAATCCTCCCGCAATCCTAAATTTCAATTCATATCCACAAAAATTCAATTCATATCTTAAAGGCTCAATTCATATCCTAAAAGTTCAATTCATACACAAAAATTTCAATTCATATCCTAAAAGTTCAATTCATACAAAAAAAATTCAATTCATATCCTAAAGGTTCAACTCATATCCACAAAAGTTCAAGTCATATCCTAAAATTTCAATTTATAAACTAAAATTTCAATACATAAACCAAAAATTTCAATTCATATCCTAAAGGTTCAACGCATATCCACAAAAGTTCAAGTCATATCCTAAAATTTCAATTTATAAACTAAAATTCCAATACATAAACTAATATCCTAAAGGTTCAATTCATATTCCTAAAGGTTCAACTCATATCCACAAAAGTTCAAGTCATATCCTAAAATTTCAATTTATAAACTAAAATTCCAATACATAAACTAATATCCTAAAGGTTCAATTCATATCCTAAAGGTTCAACTCATATCCACAAAAGTTCAAGTCATATCCTAAAATTTTAATTTATAAACTAAAATTCCAATATATAAACTAAAAGTCCAATTCATATCCTAAAGGTTCAATTCATATCCTAAAGGTTCAACTCATATCCACAAAAGTTCAAGTCATATCCTAAAATTTCAATTTATAAACTAAAATTCCAATACATAAACTAAAAGTCCAATTCATATCCTAAATGTTCAATTCATATCCTAAAGGTTCAACTCATATCCACAAAAGTTCAAGTCATATCCTAAAATTTTAATTTATAAACTAAAATTCCAATACATAAACTAATATCCTAAAGGTTCAATTCATATCCTAAAGGTTCAACTCATATCCACAAAAGTTCAAGTCATATCCTAAAATTTCAATTTATAAACTAAAATTCCAATACATAAACTAATATCCTAAAGGTTCAATTCATATCCTAAAGGTTCAACTCATATCCACAAAAGTTCAAGTCATATCCTAAAATTTCAATTTATAAACTAAAATTCCAATACATAAACAAATATCCTAAAGGTTCAATTCATATCCTAAAGGTTCAACTCATATCCACAAAAGTTCAAGTCATATCCTAAAATTTCAATTTATAAACTAAAATATCCTAAAGGTTCAATTCATATCCTAAAGGTTCAACTCATATCCACAAAAGTTCAAGTCATATCCTAAAATTTCAATTTATAAACTAAAATTCCAATACATAAACAAATATCCTAAAGGTTCAATTCATATCCTAAAGGTTCAACTCATATCCACAAAAGTTCAAGTCATATCCTAAAATTTCAATTTATAAACTAAAATTCCAATACATAAACTAATATCCTAAAGATTCAATTTATATCCTAAAGGTTCAACTCATATCCACAAAAGTTCAAGTCATATCCTAAAATTTCAATTTATAAACTAAAATTCCAATACATAAACTAAAAGTCCAATTCATATCCTAAAGATTCAATTCATATCCTAAAGGTTCAACTCATATCCACAAAAGTTCAAGTCATATCCTAAAATTTCAATTTATAAACTAAAATTCTAATACATAAACTAAAAGTCCAATTCATATTCTAAAGGTTCAGTTCATATCCTAAAGGTTCAACTCATATCCATAAAAGTTCAAGTCATATCCTAAAGTTTCAATTTATAAACTAAAATTCCAATTCATATCCTAAATGTTCAATTCATATCCTAAAGGTTCAACTCATATCCACAAAAGTTCAAGTCATATGCTAAAATTTCAATTTATAAACTAAAATTCCAATACATAAACTAATATCCTAAAGGTTCAATTCATATCCTAAAGGTTCAACTCATATCCACAAAAGTTCAAGTCATATCCTAAAATTTTAATTTATAAACTAAAATTCCAATACATAAACTAATATCCTAAAGGTTCAATTCATATCCTAAAGGTTCAACTCATATCCACAAAAGTTCAAGTCATATCCTAAAATTTCAATTTATAAACTAAAATTCCAATACATAAACTAAAAGTCCAATTCATATCCTAAAGGTTCAATTCATATCCTAAAGGTTCAACTCATATCCACAAAAGTTCAAGTCATATCCTAAAATTTCAATTTATAAACTAAAATTCCAATACATAAACTAAAAGTCCAATTCATATCCTAAAGGTTCAATTCATATCCTAAAGGTTCAACTCATATCCACAAAAGTTCAAGTCATATCCTAAAATTTCAATTTATAAACTAAAATTTCAATACATAAACTAAAAGTCCAACTCATATCCTAAAGGTTCAATTCATATCCTAAAGGTTCAACTCATATCCACAAAAGTTCAAGTCATATCCTAAAATTTTAATTTATAAACTAAAATTCCAATACATAATCCTAAAGGTGCAACTCTTAGGGTTTCTTCTCTTCAAACAATTTCTTCCCCAAATTAGTAGGTAAAACTAAATATTTTGGACTAAATGTATTAATAAGAACCCTAAAAAATGCAAATAATATATAACTTTGAACCCTAATATGGTTGAGCTAACTTTGAACCCTAACATGGAGAAATTAAACCCTAATATGGAGAAATTAACTTTGAACCCTAACATGGTTGAACAAATAATATATAACTTTGAACCCTAACATGGATAAATTAAACAAAATCACTGTATTTCGAAAAAAACAAAGAAAGGAGAAAGAAACCTACCTTGGGAATGGAGGTCGCCGGCGGTGGAGCTGCTACCGTCGGTGGTCGTCGGTGGCGTGGGTGGCGCCGCTGCTGCTGGGAGTCGGAGGGGAGGGGGTTTGAGTGTGAGAGAGAAAAGAGAGATTTTGGGGAATTTTTTTGAAAGAATGGGAGGGAAAACCCGATTTTGACACTGGAATTAAAAATAGCGACCAACTTTGGTCGCTATTTTGGTAGCAAAATAAGTTTTGACTTTTTGACCAAAATAGAGACAAAAGTTGGTCTCTATTTCAAAAAAAAATTAAATTACTTTTAATTCAATTTAAAATTATGTACATATGTAGTATAAATTTAGGATTTTAATTCAATTTAAGCTATATATATATATATATATACACACACATATATAAATAAATATATAATATTTAAAAAATTATTATATATATATATATATATTAATTGATATAAGTCAAGACGTTTTAATTTATTGTTAATATATATACATGCATATGAGTAGGTTATAAGTCGATGAATCAATTTACAAGTGTATCAATACCTAAAAGAACTCGTCCCTGTGTTCCGAGCGCTTCATGTTCTTATATATATACACTATATACTATATTATACTATATATATCGAATATACCTTGATATATAATACACTTAGTATATATACTATACTATACTATACTATGCACTAAGTATTAGTGCATTAGCTAATATTATATCGAATATAGCTTATATATATATATATATATATATATATATATATATATATACACTATACTATATATATAGTATAGTGTATTATATAATACACTATACTATACACTTAGTATATATATACTATACTATACTATGCACTAAGTATTAGTGCATTAGCTAATATTATATCGAATATATAAATATGCATATGAGTAGGTTATAAGTCAATGAATCAATTTACAAGTGTATCAATACCTAAAAGAACCCGTCCCTGTGTTACGAGCGTTTCATATTATATATATATATATATATATATATATATACACTATATTATACTATATATATCGAATATACCTTGATATATAATACACTTAGTATATATAGTATACTATACTATACTATGCACTAAGTATTAGTGCATTAGCTAATATTATATTGAATATAGCTATATATATATATATATATATATATAGTATATAGTATATAAGCTATATATATATGTATATACATATATTAATTGATATAAGTCGAGACGTTTTCATTTATTGTTAATATATATACATGCATATGAATAGGTTATAAGTCGATGAATTAATTTACAAGTGTATCAATACCTAAAAGAACCCGTCCCTGTGTTTCGAGCGCTTCATGTTCTTATATATACATACCTAATATTATATCGAATATAGCTTATATATATATATATATATATATATTAATTGATATAAGTCGAAACGTTTTAATACCTAAAAGAACCCGTCCCTGTATATATTGGAGTATATAGTGTGTGTGTGTGTGTATATATATATATATATATATATACTATTATATACTATATTATACTATACTATACTATACTATACTATGCACTAAGTATTAGTGCATTAGTTAATATTATATCGAATATAGCTTATATATATATATATATATACAATAAATTAAAACGTCTCGACTTGTATCAATTAATATATGTATATATATATATATATATATATATATATATATATATATATATATATATATATAGCTTATATACTATATACTATATTATACTATATATATCGAATATACCTTGATATATAATACACTTACTATACTATACTATACTATACTATACTATACTATACTATACTATACTATACTATACTATACTATACTATACTATGCACTAAGTATTAGTGCATTAGCTAACATTATATCGTATATAGCTTATATATATATATACACACACATACATACATACATACATACATACATACATACATACATACATACATACATACATACATACATACATACATACATACATACATACATATATTAATTGATATAAGTCGAGACATTTTAATTTATTGTTAATATATATATATATATATGTATATATATATATATATAAGAACATGAAACGCTCGGAACACAGGGACAGGTTCTTTTAGGTATTGATACACTTGTAATTTGATTCATCGACTTATAACCTATATATATATATATATATATATATATATATATATATATATATATAGACACATACGCACGCTTCGTAGTACTGCTTAACTGCATATATAGCATGTTAGAGTATATTTTAGTCTATTCATCCTTTGTATTACAAAAGTGTTAGCGGGTTACATTTATATTATTTAGATAGTAAATACAAAAGTGATTTTTAATTTTGACCATTGTTGACCTGAAAAGAGACCAACTTTGGTCGCTAAATATACATAAATTTAAATTAGCGACCAAAGTTGGTCGCTAAATTTAAATCAAATTTATTTATATTTTATATAATAATTAAACTAATAATATAATTGTTAAACGTTAGAACTCGATCTCAGATTAGCGACCAAAGTTGGTCTCTATTTTTGTAAGCGACCAACTTTGGTCGCTAAATTTGAATTATATATTTTTATATTTTATAATTTTTTTTAAATAAAAATATAATTATTAAAATTTTATAATTGGGTCCCATTTTAGCGACCAAAATTGGTCGCTATCTGCTTACTCCTTAATTAGCGACCAACTTTGGTCGCTAATTTAAGTTATATTTATTTATATTTTATAATATTTTTAAAAATAATATTATAATTATATAAGTGGGTCCCCTGTAGCGACCAACGTTGGTCGCTAATCTCAGTATACCTTTGACCAAGCAAGTCTGACTAGTCCGGTCAATATTTTGACAAAATTAGCGACCAAGTAGCGACCAATATATCAAATAATTATTTTATTATTTTCGCCAATTTAGCGACCAACTTTGGTCGCTTTTCTTGACAGACCAACTTTGGTCGCTAAAGTTTGGTCGCATTTTTCCGGAATTCTAGTAGTGATTATCCTCCCAGGATAGAACAATTTAACTCACTGGTGTATTGGTACCAAAAACCACAGTGTCAGCAAACCACTCAATGGTAGTAAATCACACTGGAATAGATTTGTGCAGAAGAAGAAGTCTTGAAGTTCAGAAAATTCGTAAGAAAAAATCTGAGAATCAAACGAATTTATAGTCAATGGAAGTACTGTTTCTGAAAGTTTACAAGCCTTCAGAACAGTCACTTAAAAACGAGAGGGAAATTTAAATAAAAATTCGGGAAGAAAATGAATTGGGTCACGCAAGGATCTGGTTCGGGTTGGATATTTGGCTAATTTAATTAATATTTTATTAAATAATTAAAGAAATTTTGTCCAAAAATATTAATTAATCAATCGTTGACCAAATCCGAAGCCAAAGTCGAGCAAGCGAGCAACGACGGCGTGAGACTTACTTCTTCTTAACTCTTTAAGAGCTAGAGGAAGAGCAACTATATATATACCCATCAAAAGTCTTTTCTTCCTCCAATATGGGACAATATCCCTTTGTTAGGGGGGGAATTCAATTATTTCATTTTCCCTCTATTTCTCATTCGCTCTTTATTTTAAGTTAACCAAGCTTAAACCCAACAATACATAATATAAATGAAGAGATATGCACATATTAAATAAATATATGATTGATGATAGTTGAAAGGTAATTATGCATAATTGCAGTTAGGAAAAGAAAATAGTAGTTCGACATGAATATATCCAGATGTGGCCAGCATTGATAAAAGTTGGGAAGGGAAAAAATTTCTAGGTTCTCAGTTTAGATGGCCTTATTATTTCCTCAAATCCATAGTATAAGGTTCCGTTTTTCTAATTTTTATTATATATATATATATATATATATATATATATATATATAAAATTTCTCCAACCTATTACACCTTGTAAATTTCAACTGAATTACTTTCTAGAAATTACTAAATTTGGGCTAATGCGGCATTGCAACCAACGAAGAAAAATGGGGAGAAATCTAAAAATAGTCAGATTTACAAGTGGTCATTCAAAAATAACCACAATTTTAAAAGTAATCGAAATTTAGCCACTTTTCATCTAAAGATAATTTTGAACGAAAATACCATTCAAAATCCGAAAAATACTCCAGCATAATATACTGAAATTCCAGCATAAGAATACTTGAACACCAATATATTATAATGGAGTTCCAGCATAAGTATAATGGAACTCCAGCATATTATAATGGAGTTCCAACATAAGTATACCGGAACTTGATAACTATGGATTTTAGCCTATCTTATGCTCTAGTTTGCTTAGTTTTTGAATAAAAAATGTGTAAAAATATTCCCGAAAACTGACATAATGTGCTTGTCTGCAGGGTTTGGTCAAAATGAGGCAAGAAAGTCATAATCAACTCATGAAGGAGTTAAATTTGCACAAAGTTCAAAGCTGAGACTGAAGCGCTGACCGCGATGGAAAAGAGCCGCCGCGTAAGGTCCACCGCTGAAGCGGCCACAATTACGCGGTCTGCGAAAGTGGGATTCAGAGAAGATGTTTTGGGTACAACAGAGACCGCTGACCGCGATGAATAAGCGCAGCCGCGGAATACCTGGCGCGGCCGCAATGGTATTTCCGCTGAGAGCGTTGATTGAAGTTGAGAGACTTTGCAAGTTGATCTTGACTGAGGAGCGCGGTCCGCGTCCAAATTATGCGGCCGTGGTTAATGCTAATGCGGAGGCGGTGACCTTTACGCTGTCCGCGAAACCAAGTCCAAACCAAGCACAAAATTGAAGAAATGGGGTCCGTGCTTGTTTTTGCGCGGCTGCGAAAGTCCATGCGCTGAGGCGCCTAGTATTTTGCTGACAGCGGAACCTACGTAGGGGTATTTTTGTTCATTAATTTTAGCTATGTATAAATAGATCTTTTTCACATTTTTAGGTTATCTTTGGTATCAGTGAGCTCGTGAACAACCCCATTTAGAGGAATTTTTGAGTAGTTTTAGCTTATATTCTTAGATTTTTTTTCTTGTAATCAACTTTTATGGCTTATACTTCATCTCCATCTTTGATTTCTACCTTGATTATGAGTAGCTAAACCCATTAGCTAGGGTTGGGTCGTGTGGGTATTTAATGGGTCTTGAATTTTAGGGCTTAATTATTTATGGGTTAGTGATATTTAGCTTGATTCATGCTTTAATTGTAAAATTGGTGGTTGCAAACATTGATTCGTGCCTTTATGACTTAGACTCTTCTTGAGAAAGAGAGACTAAGTCTATGAAAATTAGGTTAACAAAGAATTGGGGTGCATTCAAGAGATTGATAGCTCCAATTAAAGGGTTAAACCTAGAGATAATGATACCCGACTTGAGCCAATATCATTTGTATTGCATGAACACCCATTTGGACTTGAGAAAGCCAAATTGGAGAAAGTCACTCAAACTACCGAGAGGTATAGAGTGAGTACTTATATGTGATGGTTATATCACGACCCCAATCATAACAAGTTTGCCTGAATTTTTGATACCCGTTAGATACTCATCTAGGTGGAAGTCACTACCCTAGTGCTTTTTATCAATTGAGAAAACTCCTACAAAAACATTGTACTCCGATTATTTTCAGCAATCAATAGCATTAAACGTATGATAGAAATAAATCCAAGCATATTTAGAAATGCAATTAAAAGCAACACGCATAGCTAGATTAGATAGAAACCCAACTCCCAACCAATATTAACTCCCTGTGGATATCGATCCAAACCTTTCGGTTAAAAGTTGCATCGACCACTCCTCGCCATTATATAGTGGTGCAGGGTTGGAGCCGATCAGAACTCCAACATAATATGCTGGAGTTCTAGTATAATATATTGGTCCAGCATAATATGCTGGAAGTTCATACACAAGTGCTATAATCTCCAGTATATTATGCTGGAACTTTTCGCGTGTTAGAGTTCCAGCATAATATGCTGGAAGTTCATACATAGGTGCACCGATCTTCAGTATATTATGCTAGATTTGTCCCTGTTGCAGCAAAATAGTGGCTATTTTTTAATGACTTTACAAACACTGGCTATTTTTAAATGACCAATCCGAAAACTAGTTAGCCCGTACTATTTTTTACAGAAAAATGTGGACAGCAATTCAACATTTAACATTATCCATATTATTGATTTTGGCCGGTTGAATCTAGCTTGATATTTTCCAATTAAAATAAGCAAATTATTGGTAGGTTATTTTTGTATTAAGAGAGAATCTTGGCTTGATTGTTTCGTGTGATTGTAATTTGTTGCCAACACAACACTGTGAAAAAATGGTTTTAAATTGGTTTGGTGTGGAAAACATCCAGGGATTAGAATCTATATATATTTATCTATACGCCATTTGTTTTAATTTGGCTGAATACGTATGTAGCCCCTTAAATTTGTCCATTTTTTTATTTATACACCTAAACTAAGGATTGTTTTTATTGAACATCTGAACTCAAAGTAATGTACCCTATTAAACATCTAACCGCAAATCTCTCCCAAAATAAAATGCGTGATTCTCACATGCCGCTGACATGGCAAATTTGACAAAGTATGCTACACCTGGAAAATTTTAAAAAGAATATCTCTTTTGCAATATTTGACGAATCAATGATCATATTTTTTTCCGAGTCATGTCCTAGCATAGCTAGCGATCCGTTAAAGACCTAATTCCGGCAACAGCAAGCCAAAGATCAAAAACAAACATATGATCATTAGGTGAGTTTTTAGTCGCTAGAATCCATAGGGACAACTACTTCCCACAATCAGATATATACTTAATTGAGAACTTCACCTGTGATTATAGTTTGGCAGAATAGCCTGGGAGACACTTGTACTAGTTTTTTGTTGTCATCCCGTTTCCTATACTGCATAAAGTTTCATCCAAACATCTCAACTTGATCAAAATAAAAATTTTAAATCCTTCTGACTGTTGACCGAGCTTATGTGGCATTGATATGGTTGAAGTGGACAAAGTAAGTGAATATATATATATATATATATATATATATATATATATATATATATATATATATATATATATATATATAAAATTCTCACCATGATCGAGTCATGTCCTAGCGTAGTTAGCGATCCGTTAAAGACCTAATTTTGGCAACAGCAAGCCAAAGATCAAAGAACAAACATATGATCATTAGGTGGGTTTTTAGTCGCTAGAATCCATGGGGACAACTACTTCCCACAATAAGATATATATTTAATTGAGAACTCCACCTGTGATTATAGTTTGGCAGAATAGCTTGGGAGACACTTGTACTAGTTTTTGATTGTCATCCCATTTTCTATACTGCATAAAGTTTTATCCAAACACCTCAACTTGATCAAAATAAAACTTTTAAATCCTTCTGACCGTTGACCGAGCTTATGTGGCATTGAGATGGTTGAAGTGGACAAAATGAGTGACTTACACACACATTTGCATGAGTTGATAATTTTTCTTTATTAAAAAATAAAAATCAAAAAATAAATAAATAAAAGAAAGACTAGGATAGTTTTCCTCCACCCTTCTCTGTTCTTCTTCATATCTGTTATCTCCCTTCGTTCTGCACCCTCCCCCTCCGGACATCTTCTACTTCAAATCCACTCTGCCTTCATTTTGCCCCACCCCTCCCACCCTTCTATTCTTCATCTTCTTCTTCTTCAGATCCCCTCCCTTCCCCTTTTTCTTCATCTTTCTTCATTCTTTCTTCCAATAAATTTTCTCCTTGGTGTGTATTTCTTCTTCCATCATGTCATCTTCGCCTTCTCTATGGCTCCTTCATTTATTTTTGGTGGTCTAAGCTTTCAAATTTTTTCACAGCCCTTTCAAATTGGGATAGAGGAATAAGTTAAAATTCAAAAGAATTAACTATCTGCTCATGTATTTTTCAAGAGGATTTTTCATTGATAGATAACTTTCTTTAAAAGAGAAGTGAAGGTGAGATTATAAGAAAGAAGAATTAATATCAGAGGTGGTGGTACTCATGATGGAGGAGCCATGGCAAGCAGAGGCGGACATATATTGGACGAAGTGGCGTTATGCGACACTGCTTCGTTGGAAATTTTTACTAGGCATGTGTAATTATACGTGTCGAAACAAATAATAAACATAAAATGACACCACTTGATATGTATTCTTGTCTGGCATACTGGTGATGTTCTTACTTTTGCTTTAAGAGTTCGGAGATTTGAACCAGAACTAGAACATATTTTTGACAAATATTTGAATAGCCTTTTGTTAAAAATTGTAGTTAAATAGAATTGAACTCAAAACCTTTTCTAACTTAAGACTTCACAAAACTAATGCACTAAGGGGTCGTTTGGTAGGAGGTATTAGAAAAAATAGTGCAAGCATTAGTTCTATGCATTACTAATACCTTGTTTGGTACATTTTTTCAACTTGTGTATAACTAATACTTGTATTAGTTATACATCATACTTGGCATTATCCTATGCATAAGTAATGCATAGAAAACCATGGCATGAGTAATACCAAGGCTTTAATGCATGCATTAGCATGGTTAAAGACAAAATTGTCCTTAAAGTCCCTTAAAGCTAGAGAATATGGAGGGTATTTTTGTAAGCAACTATTTTTCTTAAAAATTATGCAATGCATTATAATTTTAATACACCACACACAATAGATAAGAAATAATATTTGCATAACTAATGCTTGTATTACTAACTCATGCATTACTAATCCATGCATTACTAATACACCTTATTCCGCACTATTCTTATACACCCTACCAAACGACCCCTAAGACTATTGTCGTTTAGAAAATAGAAATATAATAATTAACGTTAATTTACACTCTTATATAAATATCGACACCGCTTACAAAAGATCCTGCATACGCCCCTGATGGCAGGTGGCGTTATTCTTTTAAGAAGGTTGAGTAGGTGGGTTTGAAGAAGGAAGGAGGGGTTTTCCTTTAATTTTAATTTTTTGCTTTTCTCTTTTTTTTCTTTTTTATTTATGAAATTAAAATTTTGTTAAATAATATTATTTTGGCATACAATCTGATGTGGATGTTGATTTGTCATCCACTCAAACAAGTGAGCATCACACGAATCTGAAGGGGTTTAAAAGTCTTGAGTTAATTAAGTTGAGGTGTCTGAATAAACTTTTATGGAGTGTAAGGACCGAAATGACAATCCGGAACAAGTACAAGTGTCTCCTATGCTATTCTGCCTTATCATTTCTCACGTTTTCCAGAAACTTATCGTGTCGTCCGACGAGATAGGGCTGCTCGGTGGGCCGGGCCTGAACCGGACCGGACCGGGCCCGCGGTCCTAACGGGCCTGGTGGGCCGGTCCTGGGTGGGCCGGTCTTGGTGGGCCTCCTGAGCCGTCACGGACTGGTCTTCATGGTTGAGCCCACGAGCCCGGGACCGTTTAGCCCGGGACCGGCAGGCGGGCCTGGGCCGGTCCTGGCGGGCCTGGCGGGCCCAACGGCTATTTTTCAAAAAAAAAAAATCTCCAACGGCCATATTTAAAATCTAGCCGTTTGGGCTGAAAATATGACCGTTTTTTAAGTTAAAAAAATGGTCATTTGGCCCCCAAACTTTATTTTAACCCCAAACTTTATATAATTACACTTTTTCCCATTTCTCAACTATAAATACCCCCTCATTCTTTCATTTTTATTCACCAATTCATCAATATCTCTCAATATCTCTCAATCTCTCTCAATCTCTCTACTACAATTACTTAATTTATTGTTGAAATTTCGTGAAAAATTGTGAAGTTGTTGAATTGAAGTTTTCAAGTGTTCAACGATTTTCAATTTTCAAGAAGTTGTTCGGCAATCCGGTAAACTCGTTTCAACTCTTACGTTTTTAGAATATATTTTTGTGTGGTTTAGTTTGCATAATTATAATTAATATGGCATTTACTTTGAAAAAAATGTTTGGTAAAGGAAAAGATAAAACCGGTGAAAGTAGTGGCCAACCAACTACCCTTCCCCCGGCTCCCCGACCTAGAAAAGATAAGCAAGTTGAAAGTAGTCGCCAACCTAGACGTCCTCCTCCTTCCGTAATTCTTGATAGTGATCACCCTTGTTTTCAATTTACCGATAGTGAATTTTATCATAATGTTGCACCAGGTGATAGATTAGATGATGAAATTATGAATGCTCTTTATCCTAATGAAACCATCTTAGAAAATAATGAGGAAAATGAGGATGATGATGAAACTCAAGCACCGGATTTAGATGATACACCTACTAGTCCTCTTAATAACCCAAGTGATGCACCGGTCGACCCACCTGTAGAAACTCCTACTTTTAATAGAGAACCTGCTAAACGCCTAGAAACATCATTAGTTTGGAATTTTTTTACTCAAGTAAGAGAAAAAAATAAGGCTAAGTGTAAAACTTGTGGGAAATTAATGTCGCATAAATATGTAGGAGACCGTAGCGGCACAGGTAGTTTGACTAGGCACATAAAAACACACCCTAGAGATAAGGCTAGATTTTTTCAAATGAAAGCGCAGCTAGAGGGGACAAGTGTAGATTCTGCGGTTAACCCTAGTACAGGTTCAAATCTAGTTCAACCAGGAATTAACACTGTCACTGGAGGTATTTTATATTACGATCCAAATAGAGATCGTGAAGAATTAGCAAAGATGATTACTGTTATGTGCTTACCTTATACTTTTGCTTCTAATCCTAATTGGGTTCATTATATTAGAAGAGTGTTTAATCCTACTTATAAAGGTTGGCCTCGCGCAACAGTTAAGAGTGATATTTATAAA
The DNA here is from genome assembly GCF_000393655.2 of Nicotiana sylvestris. NCBI lineage: Eukaryota > Viridiplantae > Streptophyta > Magnoliopsida > Solanales > Solanaceae > Nicotiana > Nicotiana sylvestris. The sequence goes on from NC_091061.1 coordinate 131,644,670, forward strand.
TTCAAACATGAATATGAACAATATTTGCGGTATTTATTTACTCATATACCTAATCGGATTTCTATTACTACTGATATTGGTAGAAGTGGTAATGATTGTGATTACCTAACTGTTACAAGTCATTGGATAGATGAGGAATGGATAATGCAAAAACGCATAATTGCATATAGAATAATTAATTCGCGTCACACAGGTAAGTTTATAGCTAACACTGTTGCAGATATTTGTAGATATTTTTGTTTTAGCGATAAAATAATGGCAATTTCAATGGATAATGCTTCTAGTAACACCAGTGCTATAGGCATGCTTACAACAACACTAAATCCTGCATTTACTAATATTTTCCATGTTAGATGTATTTGTCATATTTATCATTTAATTGTCGGTGATGGTATGCGAATATTAAACATAGAAATTGAAAAGGTTAGAATGGCTCTTAATTGGCTTTTTTATTCAAACCGTAGAAGTAGACTTAGAGAGTATTTTAAAAAATGTGATGAATATGGCCTTAGAGAAAGAAAGGTTCCTAAACCTTGCCCGACTAGATGGAATTGTATGTACGAAAGTTTAGTAGTAGCATATGAATATAGAAACCCAATTAATGCAACGTTTAATTCTCGGGTAGGTGGTGAAGATGATGATGAAATGCTTACCACTCAAGATTGGACTAATGTTAAAATTCTTTTAGATTTTTTAGAACATTTTCAAATTGCAACAAATGCATTTTCTGGGCAATATTATCCTACTATTTCAAACTGTTTAGTTTATATTGCAGCACTATCTGATTTGTTTGTTGAATTTAGTGAGGGTGGGGATATTTATGAACTTGCTATAAATGAAATGAAACAAAAGTTTAAAAAATATTTTTTTCCTATCCCTCCTATTTATGGTCTTGCTGCAATGCTAAATCCTACAATGAAATTGGGAGGTCCTCATTTTTGGTATTCAAATATTTATAAGGCTTTAGATCTTTCAAATGAGGAAATTGCGACACTTGCAGATGCAAAAGCTTCAATTAAGATTAACGCTCAAACAGTTTATAATGCTTATCAACTTGCCTTAGAGCATGCTAGGCCAACTATTCCAACCCCTACTTCGTCTAGCTCACAATCCTCTAAAAGAGTTGCGGGCTTAAAAGCTCTTAAATCTTGGACGGAGTTCAGGGGGTCTCAAGGTGAAAATTATGATGAAACTTCACATCTAAATGAGCTTCAAGTTTATTTATCTCAGGGACTTGAAAAGGAGAATCCAGACGGCTCTTTTGATCTTTTGGAATGGTGGAAGGCAAGGGAAAAACATTTTCCTGTTCTTGCAAGGATGGCTCGGGATATTTTATCAATTCAAGCTTCAACTGTTGCATCAGAGAGCGCTTTCAGTCAAGCAAGACTGCAAATAGGTGATCATAGAGCGTCTATGAGGGATAGCTTGGAAAAATCAGTATTGTTTAGAGATTGGATCCGCTCGGAAAGAAGAAACTTTGGAATTGCAGAAGCACAACCGGCGATAGATGAAGCTTATGAAGAAATGATAGCGGAACTTGCGGAGGATTCGGCTTCGCCCGGAAGTGGTGATGAACAAGCTTCTTTTCCACCACCACCAACGCAACCTCCTCCGAACCTTGAAGGATTTATGAGATTTGTTAGAGATAATACATAGAATAATATGTAACTTGTATTTTGGCACATCTTCCTTAGTTTTTTTTCCTTCTAATGGTGGTATTAGTACCTTGTTGTGCTCATTCCATTGGGGGAAGGATGACTAAGAAAGATATGTCATTTTTTGGTAATAAAATTTATTGCTTCTACCCATGAGCTTCTTTTCGCAATATTTCTTTGTCTATACTTAGAATTATTTATAAGCTACAATATATACATAATATACAATATATATACTACAAGAAAATATATAAGAGAATATATATACATAAGATACAATATAATATACTACAAGAAAATATATTATGCGAAAATATATACATAATATACAATATATATACTACAAGACAATATATTATGCGAATATATATACATAATATACAATATATATACTACAAAGAAAATATATTATGCTACAATATATACATAATATACAATATATATACTACAAGAAAATATATTATGCGAATATATATACATAAGATACAATATATATACTACAAGAAAATATATAAGAGAATATATATACATAAGATACAATATAATATACTACAAGAAAATATATTATGCTACAATATATACATAATATACAATATATATACTACAAGAAAATATATTATGCGAATATATATACATAAGATACAATATATATACTATAAGAAAATATATAAGAGAATATATATACATAAGATACAATATAATATACTAAAAGAAAATATATTATGCTACAATATATACATAATATACAATATATATACTACAAGAAAATATATTATGCGAATATATATACATAAGATACAATATATATACTATAAGAAAATATATAAGAGAATATATATACATAAGATACAATATAATATACTAAAAGAAAATATATTATGCTACAATATATACATAATATACAATATATATACTACAAGAAAATATATTATGCGAACATATATACATAAGATACAATATATATACTACAAGAAAATATATTATGCGAATATATATACATAAGATACAATACATATACTAAAAGAAAATATATAAGAGAATATATATACATAAGATACAATATAATATACTACAAGAAAATATATTATGCATGACAATTTAGTGTTTTACTATTGTTTTGTTATTTTCTTTTTCGTCAAGCACTTTAATAATTAGATATACATATATACTACATATATATTTTTAATATAGCCATGATACTACAAGAAATTGTCTTAAAAAAAAAGCCCGCTAGGCCCGCGAAGCACACGAGCCCGGCACGTTAAGCACAGGACCATGTGGGCTTAGGCCCGTCACGGGCCGGTTCTACCCATTGAGCCCACAAAGACCGGGACCGCCAGGCCCGGGACCGCCAAAGCCCGGGACCGCGAGGCCCGACCCGTTAGGCCCACTAAGGCCCGGGCCCGGGACAAAATACAGCACTACGACGAGATGAAGTATCTCGAAGCGCATACCTTTTTTTGGAATTAAAGTATATATTCTGGGTGATTTTTATTTCTATTAAATCCATGTCAGATGGATTTTAACATCTTCACGTGCCCAAAGTAAATGAATCTCACTGATTGTGCCATGTCACCTTTTTTATGTCTAATAGGTACACATTGCCTTGAGTTCCAGCGTTCAATAGAAACAACTCTTAATTCAGGTGTCTAAATTAAAAAATTGGACAAGTTTAAGGGGCTATATATATATTCAGCCTTTTAGTTTTCTGTAAGCTTCCAGAACATTTTCTGAATCATAGGCCCCTTAAATATACACAATATTTTCTTTCACATGAAAAAATCTAGCTTGCTCTTTGTTCTCGATCTGCCGATTAGTACTACTATCCAATGCTTTAGAGCTCATTTTTTGACAATAAGAAAATATGTCTAATAAAAGAAACTAAGTTCGGTAATTAAGCATTTTCATCAAATCACTTAAAGGAAAGGTAAAAAAGACAAAACATCATAATATGCAATGAAAAAAATCATTCATGTTCTACAATTACCTAGTGATATCACAAACAAGAAAAGGATGATTCAGATTTCAGGTCGATGATTAGTCACATTCGCTGATGTATTTAGCGCAGACAATAAATTGCGTCGAGAAAATAAAATTAAGACTGAAAAATATTATAAGAATCGTAGTATTTTATTTTAAATATTTGAGTGTTACAATCTTTGTGAATTCTCTGTTTCTTCTTTCCAATAGTAAATAAATTCAAGGGCCTTTGAGCTTGATCTTGAATGTGTAATTGTTGCCACGAACGATGATCTTGAGCTTGATTGCTTGAACTTGACCTTAATTTGTTCTTTGTTCTTGAGCTTGAAGTTGATTGCTTGAAGCTTGAAACTTGTGGAGGAAGTATAATGTTTGATCCACGAGCTCTCTCTTGCTTCTTGTTATAACTTCTGGTGTCGTTTCTGGGTTATAAAGATCCCTATTTATAGTTGTGGAAGTGAGGAGTTATGATAAGAACAAACTCTTTCCGACCAATCAAAATGGAGTGTGACATGGCAGCATTTGATTGGCCAGAACATATCACTTGCACACGTAGAGCGATTTCATTGGCCTTTTAGTGTGACTTGGCATGCCTTGTCATTTTGACACATGACATGATCCTATTGGCTCTTCCGCTTGACTTGGCGTGCCACGTCATTTGACACGTGACACCAAAACTGAGCCTATAGGAAGATGACTTGGATGGGCTTGTTTTAACTAACTTTTAAGCCAAAATAGCTTTTAAGCCATAAGTTAGAAATTCTAACTTTTGGCTTTTAGCTTGTTTTTGGCCTTTTAACTTAAAAGTAAGTGTTTAAAGCACTTTTTTACTTTACTCAAACACTACAAAATGGGTTAAAAGCTATTTTGACTTAAAAGCACTTAAAACAAGCCAATCCAAATAGGCTTTAAGTGGGCTAATCACTTCATCCCAATTAAATGGGCTAACCCAATTGATTAAGACTAATTTATTTAATCCATTTATATTGAAACTATACAACTAATTTAGCGATTTTTACCTATCTATACCATATATCAAATCTTATTACCAAAAATGTTCATAATTTGTTATTTATCCGTGTAGTCCACACTTTTACTACAAATTATATACCAATCCAAAAATAGGTAGATTTTGCCATAAAAAAGCCCTAAAATGAAGGCACCAGATCTCCGTGTGATTCTGTCAACATCAAATTCGAATTGCTGCGTAATTCTCTCCTTCCTCAACGGAAAGATCTCTCTCTTCTCTCACTCAACTACAATTCTCAAAAAACGCAAGCTACTGAAGCTCCAGTAATCAAACGGAAAGGAGATTTCTGTTCTTCATCTTCATCTTCATCTTCATCTGTTCTTCCATATATTTTCCACCATTGATAGCCATTAAAAAGCTTGAAAGCTTTGAATTCAAATTTGGGTTTTCAAAAATCATTATTTGTTTGGATTGGGTGTTGTTGTAAATAATTCGGAATATGTTTAGGAGTTTATATCTCAATTTTGAGGGGTTTTGGTGAAGATTAGACTTGGTTTTGACTGAATTTTAGATTGAAACTCGAAGAAGAAGAAGAAGAAGAAGAAGACGTATTTCCAGAAATTGTAGATAAATTGTAGTTAAATTGTAGAATTGTAGATATATTGTAGATAAATTGTAGATAAATTGTAGATGAATTGTAGATTGGGAAGACTAAAACTTCTACAAATCTTCTACAATTATGTCGAAAATGCCAATTATGCTACAATTGAAATGAGAATTTGGATATTAAAATTCAATGTATCTATTTTGTAGATATCTTGTAGATAAATTGTAGATTATTTGTATTCTGATTGTAGATGCATTATTTTCTGTTTTCACAAATCCAAAACGACTAAAGCTTCTACAAAATCTTCTGCAAAAAACAGTCTACAATTTATCTACAATTTTTCTAATTTGACTACAATTTGACTACAAAATATCTACAAATTCTGGAAATATGTCTTCTTCTTCTTCTTCTTCTTCTTCTTCTTCTTCTTCTTCTTCTTCTTCTTCTTCTTCTTCTTCTTCTTCTTCTTCTTCTTCTTCTTCTTCTTCTTCTTCGAATTTCAATCGACTGTGTTAACCAGTAACCTTCAACCACTGCCCCCCAAAAAAAAGAGGTCAAAGAATTTCGAACTCTCTGCCATTATTATTTCCAGTGGGAATTCAAGCGGTTGGATCAAATAATTTAAATTTTTCTTGTGAATCTGAAAATATGATATTCTTCGACGGTGGTGGGCAGTTGGGGATGATCAACGAGAGGAAGCATAGGAGCATCGTGAGTTGTGTGTGTGTTGTGAACAGTTGAGATGAAAGGAAAGAGAAAGTGGGAAGATACAGTCCTATAATTATGCCTAATATAAATGAACCCTTAATTATATCCCTAATTTGAATTATGGTATAGAAATGGTAATTTGGTATGCTTAAATATAATAAACACAAACCTTAAACATTGAGGGTAATAAGGTTTGATATATGGTATAGATAGGCAAAAATCCCATTAATTTAATTATATTAGCCCATATATTTATTTGGACTAGTATATTTAAAATATAATCCAAATTATTTATTGAATTTGAACCCAATAAATTTTATATGCCTACAAATGCCCTCTAATTCAAGACTTATCAAAGTCTTTAAACTTTTGAAGACTAGGCTTGAAGTATTTGTGTTTGTATATTTGATCACATGAAATGTTAAAGTCATTGAACTTCAAATTACAAATTCATTGTTCTGTGACTAATCACACAAAATATAAAAGCTATTGAATTGTAAATCTCAAATTCATGATTTTCCAGTTTTAAAAGACTCCAAAATTGGTTAGCTTTTCCAGGTACACTTCAAACAATTCCAATCCAGTTAATATGTGACAGTTGCATGGATTACGTAATTCAAATTACAACCATCTTTCATTTAATATGCAGCAACATCATCGGCTTTATCCAAGGGATTCAAGTCCGCCGAATCAGATATTGTTTGGGACAAATTTCTTCATCAAACTCAAATTGAAATAGGAGACTTCTGCCGCCCTTAGCCAACCGGGTCCGTATAGGAGAACAATTGTGACAACAATCCCACATCGAAAATATGTTCTCGGCAGCTGCTTTACCAACTCTATATAAACCCCATGCTCCTATTTATTGAGCATCAATTTATAGTATTTGCAAGCCATATTTAATCTAGTTTTGCGGACTTCTTTGCAAGCCACATTTTGCAAAGGTAACTTCTTCTTTTTTTGTGCTTTCTTCTTAGTTGTCTATTTTTTTCCTTTTTTTGAAGGTCAAACAAAAAGGAGTGTTCTTGTTTAACGAGAAGATCCATACATGAAGAAGACAATCTTGGGTGTAAGGGGATGGGTACTCATCCTTACCCGAATATCGGAGAGATTACTCTTATGGCCCAACTATCAGAGAGATTAATCTCAATGTGGCTCGACTACCGGAGAGATTACTCTCAATGTGGCCCGACTATCGGAGAGATTACTCTCAATGTGGCTCGACTACTGGAGAGATTACTCTTAAAATGACCCGACTATCGAATAGATTACTCTCAATGTGCTCTGACTATCAGAGAGATTACTCTCAATAAAAATTGTAGTTCCTTTAAGTACAAACCACGAAGAGTCCAACTTAAGGTAAAAAGGGACTTACATGTCCACCTGATTGGAAAGTTATAAAACTTCAACTCGAAGACGACATTGACTTGACGACACTTGGAATTTGGCTGACTTTGCAGACTTCAACTCGAAGAGTGGTTGACTTTTAAAATTCAACTTGAAAAATTAGCAGGCTTGAAGACTTTAACTTGAACATTTGGAGGGCTTAAACAATTCAACTTTAAGACCGGCGAATTTGAAGATTGAAACTTTAAGAACGACGGACTTGGAGACTTCAACTTGGTGACTTGGAGGGTTTAAATATTTTAACTTTAAGACTGGCGAATTTGAAGACTGAAACTTGAAGACCAAAGGACTTGAAGACTTCAACTTGGAGACTTGGAGGGCTTAAATATTTCAACTTGAAAATTGGCGAACGTGAAAGCCTCAACTTGAAGACCGACGGACTTGACGATTTCAACTTAGAAACTTCAACTTGAAGACCGACGGACTTGAAGACTTCGAGGGCTTAAATATTTCAGCTTCTCTTTTGCTTTACATTGTCCAACTTTTATCTTAGTCGCATAAGTTTCAGCTTTACGCGCTTGTAACAAAAGATTCATATCTTATCGTGAGAGAGTCCAAATAACGAACTGTTTAATTTCTCAAAAATTATACTTCAATATATAAAATATATCCAAAACTTAGAATCAAAGACCTTCAGAATTGACCCAGATAATATTTTGAATTCAACTTTAGATTCCACCACGTAGAAAATTTCAGATCTGCGCAGTCTCTCCAAAAAAATTATATCTTGGTGTAGAAACGTTAAAATTATAAACCATTTAATTTCATGAAAACTAGACTTCAAAATCTAAGACATATTCAAAATTCGGAATCAAACACTTTAAAAATTGTCCCAGATATTATTTTGAAGCTAACTTTAAATTTTGTCACGTTGATAGTTTCAGATTTGTGTAGTTTCACCAAACAAATTGTATCCTGGTGTAAAAATATCAAAATTATAAACCGTTTGATTTAGTATATAAACTAGACTTCAAGATCTAATACATATCTAATATTTGAAATCAAACACTTTGAGAATCGCCCCAGATATTATTTTGAATCTAACTTTAAATTCCGACACATTGATAGTTTTAGATTTGTGCGGTTTCACCAAAAAAGTTGTGTCTTGGCGTTGGGATGTTGAAATCACGAACCGCTTGATTTCTTGGAAACTAAACTTCAAAATCTAAAACATACCCAAAAATGTAAAATTTAATGCCTTAAGGATAGTTTTAGATGATATTTCGAAGTCAACTTTGATTTCTGATATGTCGACAGTCCCAAATTAGCGCGACTTCACCAAAATTTTTGTATCTTGATGTGGAAGCCTCGAGATCGCAAGACCTTTTTTAATTGCCAAATAGAAATTCAAGAGCTTTATTCTCATCAAATATCTTAGGTTCAAGTCTCACTGAATTTGAAACGTCGTGAAGGCTTCATCAAAATTTTTATTTTTGAAGGTTTGGCAAATATGAAGGCATAGCGAATCCCGGAACTTCAATGCAAATGTTTGGCAGCCCCCTAAAAGATATTAATCATTTTATTGAAGACACCAATTTTACCATAGCGGCTTTCCCCCTTTAAATCAAATGGGAACCAAAGTTTAACAGAAGAATGGTATCTCAACTCGATTTTCAAGTGCCGATTTAATGGATTACATTTCCCCGTACTTCATTCGGACAATGATTGGGGTATTACATATCTTTTAAACTTATGCAACGAAACTCTAAGCTGCCTACGTACCTCGATAAAGAGGATCAAGTCATACCGTAGTTCAGAATGGGTGATTTTTCTTTTTTGTTTTATTTTTTTATTATCTTTTTTTTTTCATTTCTTTATGTCCTAACTTTTGCCTAGGCCGCGTCTTTCGAGGTTTTCAACCTAGAAGACTTTATTTCTCTTTTTTTGTGGGTCGTACACCGTTTAGACTCATGCGGGCTAGGAGTGTAGGAACATGCAGTTTAGGCTCGTGCGTAAAGGAACGTAATGACTTGCAGTTCAGGCTTGTACATTGAGGAGCGTGGCACTTCAAGTATAATACTTCTTCAAAAACTTGCCATTGATAGGGTCGATTCTCATGCCATCTGCATCAACCAGCTTGTAAGCCCCACTTGAGTAAGCTTCTTGTACGACATATCACCTATCCCATTTTGAAGTTGTTACATCCCGTAGTTTAATATTAGGATAAGTCGTAGTAATCCATATGAGCGTGAATGGATTAAGACCATTCATGAGGTTATAGTTGATTGTGACTATGTTATTGTAAGATCCGGTAAGTTTAACAACCTTAATACCGTTAGATACATTTTGATATGGTATTTATTTTGAGTGGAACATTTATTGTAGAAAAAAGAGTTTGAAAAATATAATTTTATATAATTATTAATATTACTACTTCCGAATATGCTTTAAATTATACACATAATATAAGAAAGTTTATGAGATTTACTTTATTGTAAAGACAGAAATTATTTTTTTCACAAGAAAAGAAGGTTATCTTTTTACCATTTTAAGAATTAAGCGTACGAAAATTTGTACTCTTTATATGAGATTAGAAAAATTAGAAGTTGAGAAAATATATGTATTTTTACATGGACATTTTAATGAAATAATAGTGTATGTATTTATTTTATATAGTACCACATGACTATGATAGTAGGGTACATAAAGTATGTTAAAAGTGAGTAATATTTTAAGTAATTTGAGATAATTCTTAATTAAGTGGGTAATTGGTTAATTATTAGTTAATGAGAGATTAACTAGTTAATTAATAATTAGTGAATAATTAATTAGAATCTTGGATAAAGCCTAAAAAAGGCCTTAATGTGGCAGCCCCATATGATCCATTAAGTGACTCATACACTAGGAAGCAATGTGTCACATTTTGGGGACAAGTATGTTAGCTAAGCATTGAATATTCTAGGTGGCAAGATCTAAAAAGTAATGCACCAAAGTCCTTGTCTTCTTATTTTAACTTAAGATCTAGGCGGCATAAGTTTGCAACAAATCAATTCTCTAACTTTAGCATCCAATCACAAATAGCATCCCTCAACTCTTGTAATTTTATTTAATGTGATTCTTGCTCCTTAGAGTTGAGTTTTATAACGGCAAGTCCAATATTATTCATCAAATGGAGGCTTCTACAGAATATTTTCTCAAGGTTGAAAAATATGGATCAAATTAAGTAATACATATTAGAGAAACTAAAGAATTAAGGAAACATTCTATCATGGTTGTGGAACGACGTTGGAATTTTGGTGACAGGTGACTTCATTAGTTGAAAAAAGCTATATTTTGTGATCAAATGGTGTCTCAGACTAGGGTATTTTCAGTTGGACAAAATAGTGATCCAGTCCCAGTTGTGGCAACAACACTAGATACCATTGATGCAGGTTTTTCAATTAGAAAGCCAATCAGTTTGTGGCCAGGTATGTTAAGGCTATACCTTCTTTCCTTTTGGCATGACCGAAGTAATGATACGTAAACGTAATGCTATTCCATGAGTGGTTCTACTCTTAGCAGTTAAGGATGTCTATGTTATTCATTCCAGTAAAGTAATATTCAAGCATGTCTAAGTATGTCTCTAGGTCCCTATTGAGGTATATGATAGAGATATTAATGTTTATAATATAGTGATACATGCATCTTCATGCATTTACCACCGTGCTACGGCTGGCTGGGCAGTTACCACCGATTGGGCAGTTATGTATTATTATTTACTACCGGTTGGCAAGTCATGCATATTGATTACCACCGAGCTACGGCCGGTCAGGCAGTCATGCATTTACTACCGAGCTACGATCGGTTGGGCAGTTATATAATTACCACCGAGCTACGGCCTGTCGAGCAATCATGTATTTACCACCGTGCGAAGGCCGGTCGGACAGTTATCACTAATCAGTTGGGCAGTCATGCATCAAAAACATGGATAAATAGTCTCAAAGAGAATCATTATATATATGTACGTATGATAAGTATGCATATACGATGGCACTTCAAAGATTCAGGTTAATTTTTATATGTCTTCAATTAATGTTGACTTATTGTTATATTTCAGTTCTACCTTACATACTCAGTACATTATTCATATTGACGTCCTTTTGTTAGGGATGCTGCATTTATGCCTGCAGGTATATATAATCAGTTTGACGAGCCCTCATAGTAGATGAGATTGACATTCAACGAAGGATCGGTAAGACTCCACCTCATTTGGAGTGCAGCCGAGTCTAGGAGTCATCTTGTCAGAGTTTTGCTAAAGACTTATGGATAGGCCGGTACCCTATCCCATTTGATGTCAAATACTCTTAGAGGCTTTGTAGACAGAGGTTCATTTTGTACAGCATGTCAGAGGCCTTGACGGCCCATATGTATTCATGTTTTAAGAAAAATGGTTTAGTGATACAGTGTTTTCCCACTTACAAGTTGTACATTATGAGTTGTGGTCATGTGGGCCCATGATAGTTATGAAAGGAATGAGTTCAGCTAACTCGACCTATGTATGTTCTAGTTTTGGTTGAATGATCATGAGTTACAGAGTGGCTCACTCGGGCCAGTACGGCACGGGGTGCCAGCCACGCCTCCCCAGGTTTGGGGCGTGACATAAGTGAACTTCCCTATAGGTTTATGGGAAGTAATAATGGGTCTTCGTATAGCAAGGACTTGATCTTCTACTTGAAAGGATCTCGGGAGAACTCTTTTATTGAAGGCTCGAGACAATCGAGCTTGATAACATTCAAGACTCTGTTGAGCTTCCAACCTCTTCTCATTAAGAACCTCCAACTCTGCTAATCGAAGTCGAGCATTTTCTTCATCAGTGATCCCTTCTTGAATAGCCAATCGTAATGAAGGTATTTGACGCTCGATTGGCAAGATGGCTTCGACTCCATAAACGAATGAATAAGGAGTCGCTTGTGTTGGTGTGCGGTGAGTTATCCTATATGCCCATAGAGCTTCTTCCATACGGTCATTCCAATCTCGTTTAGATTTGGAGACAACTTTCTTTAACAAGTTGCATAGACTTTTGTTGAATGCCTCAGCTATACCATTGGCGGCAACATTGTACATCGAAGAGTTATGTTGCTTGAAGCCAAATAGATCACAAATCTTGTTCATCAACCTATCATCGAATGTATTTCCATTATCTGTTATTATGTAACGAGGAATGCCAAAGCGATAGATTATGTTTACTCGGATGAAGCTTGCAATATTTTCCTTCTTTAC